>NC_134485.1:73031481-73181481 GCF_040206685.1 Ascaphus truei | reverse complement strand
TCTACTTTATTATATTGAGCATATAACTAACTATATTGACTACAAATCCTGATTATGTGGTTTGTGGCACCAACAGTAGAGCATGACAGCCAGACGCAGGAAAGCGTCCCGATTCCTGAATTTTAAATCGACGTTCAACTCCTGCTTGTGCCTTTATTGCTGGAGGAGCTTTTCTGTGCATATGCGGGAACTAGATTATGGACACTAATACAGCTATAAACAAACCCCACTATATTTACCTGTAGGCTTTAATAGCTACCGCTTGGGATATACACTTAATCTGACAGTAGGGAGAATTGTAGCGTATAATCACTTTACTCACCACAAATGCAGAGATCATATGCTAGAGTTTAGGTCTGGCTGCATTTACCTTGATATTGCTACAATATTGTCACTTGCGATATATTGCTTAACACGGCCGTGTGAGCATACCATTACAGTGGGACACACTGTCCACTTACTTGCTGTGCTGCTGTTAAGTGGCAGGCATTACCCTATACCGTTTTATGGTTTAGCCTCAGGCATTTCAGCTGATTCCGTGGCTATTAGTACAGAACAGCATATCTAGATATCTCCCTGCATAAGTTGTTAAATTTACACCAAATAAACACCATTATTAAAAAGCAAAACCCCCAAAATAACCCACAATTAAAAAGCAAACACCAAAACAATAACAGAAATTAAAAATAGAAAACACAAAAAAAATCCCATTATATTATTATAATAATGGTACTAAATACAAACAACAAATCACTGATAAAGTATACAGATATAGACAGTAATTTAATATATAATTAAAAATACACATAAAAAAACAACAAACAATTGCTTGTTGGGCAGGGAACACACTAATAAAGTGATGGCGTCCAGTGGGGCTAAAACTGAAACCCTACTTACAGCACTGCTGAATAGTTAAAGCCTGTATATCAATCACACAGCCCTCCGTGGCCTGGGTATAGAAGGAGGATACACCACAACGTCCGTGTGCTGCAGCACCGCAGGGAAGCTCCTCTCCCGTGGTATCACACCGCCAGCTGCCTCACTCGTCTGCAGACGTATAGGCTCATACGGATGAACACCAGAGCTCTAACCGCCGAGGCCTCCCTGGGACAGTCACGCGGACCTCAGGTCTCGCGAGACCACGTGACGTCACCGCTGAGAGCCGAGACAGGGGAAGGAAGCTCGCAGGTGCCAGGCAATGAAACAGCCGAAGCTGCTGGGGATGGGGAGGCAATTGAACAGGAGAAGAACGCCAAAAGACTTTTATTATTGGCAAGGACTATTTGGCGTTCTTCTCCTGTTCAATTGCCTCCCCATCCCCAGCAGCTTCGGCTGTTTCATTGCCTGGCACCTGCGAGCTTCCTTCCCCTGTCTCGGCTCTCAGCGGTGACGTCACGTGGTCTCGCGAGACCTGAGGTCCGCGTGACTGTCCCAGAGAGGCCTCGGCGGTTAGAGCTCTGGTGTTCATCCGTATGAGCCTATACGTCTGCAGACGAGTGAGGCAGCTGGCGGTGTGATACCACGGGAGAGGAGCTTCCCTGCGGTACAGCAGCACACGGACGTTGTGGTGTATCCTCCTTCTATACCCAGGCCACGGAGGGCTGTGTGATTGATATACAGGCTTTAACTATTCAGCAGTGCTGTAAGTAGGGTTTCAGTTTTAGCCCCACTGGACGCCATCACTTAATTAGTGTGTTCCCTGCCCAACAAGCAATTGTTTGTTGTTTTTTTATGTGTATTTTTAATTATATATTAAATTACTGTCTATAACTGTATACTTTATCAGTGATTTGTTGTTTGTATTTAAGGCTAGAAGGAAATCTTTTCTGGCGCTGAGGTGAGGTTGAGATGAGTGGGTTTATGATTTCTTCTGATGAACAGTGACCTCAGGAAAAGGAGAAAGAAAAAGACAAGACATGCAGGGGACCTGCAATAGTGTATTACCCAAGGGATGACCGGATGTTTACAAAGAAGGAGCAATTTATTATTAAAATAAAATGGTTAAAAAACCATGGATTACAATTAATAAACATACATTGATTACAATAAAATAATTAATGAACTGGTGCCAAGGCACTATCCACATTTATATAGTTTGGAACAATGTCCAGCAGTCCTGTTCTTTGCTCCGCCTGATCTAAAATTGGAAACCTACTCACCACAGGTAAGTAGTATAAAAGCAGTGTATAAGCACTTGGTGCTGGTGGTCTTGGCCTCTGATGTCGCCGTCCGCCTGGTGATATGATCGAATCTGCTGCCGGGGGTCTGTTTCTGTGTTCCTGTGAGCGCTGCTTCCTGGAATACACCCGATCCCCTCGGCGTGATGACGTCACCTGTATTGGTCCTCGGCTACGGTGGCTCAGCGGTACCACCAGACCTTCCAACGCGTTTCGAAAGTACGAATGGCGTCTTTCTTCGTCAGGGATCGATATACAGGCTTTAACTATTCAGCAGTGCTGTAAGTAGGGTTTCAGTTTTAGCCCCACTGGACGCCATCACTTTATCAGTGATTTGTTGTTTGTATTTAGTTGCACTATGATCTTTTTTCTCTTTTCTTCTCTTTTATGTTGTGGTCTTATATGTTTGTTTGTCTGAGATTGCATTGAGGACACTTCCATGGAACTCATCACAACCCTTTGAATTGGACTATATTTGGTCAGATTTTCCTTCTTTTTGGCGCCAGTTTATCTTTATCTATTGTCATTTTTTGGTTTGTGTCACCTATTGTGCCTGGCAGCCTTTGCCTAATATTTTAGGAGTTTATATATTATTAGTTGTTATTATACACTAATTTTTGCATTTCAAGCATTAGCGCTGTTCCCACTGCCCTTTCCCTTTATCTAATTATAATAATGGTGTTTATTTGGGGTTTTCTTTCTATTTATGGTTTTGTTTTGGTGTTTTTATTTTTAATTCTGGTGTTTCTTTGGTTTTTGCTCTATTGATTTTTTTTGTGCTTTAACTTTTTTATTGTTGTTTATTTGGTGATTGTTTTGATTGTTTTGGATATTGTTGGTGGTTGTTTATTTTTTAGGTTCACCATTGACGGTCATAGTTTGACATTTGGGATGTGTATATTTTTAATTTTTTTTAATTTTTTTAGCTTCCCTATTTATTGATATAGTGGCAAAGCATGCCCATATCATGTGGGCATGCTTTTAACACTGTGCCAATGAATGGGTAGTGGGGTTAGTGTTCCCAGGGTGGGTGGTTAGACCTCCGCGGGTGGGTAGCGGGGAGGGTGGGTTAACCCCTTAATTATTATAGCGATTACTAAACACTAAGGTGATTAAGAGGTATGGGGCAATTAGTTTGTACTTTTTTATTGTACTGTTGCGCTTGCTGTCACGGAGGACAAGGGCGGGGATGAGGATGAGGATAGCCTTCATCATGCCAGGGTTAAGTGCAAGTTTTATTAAATTTATGCTGGCTGTTTAATTTTTAAATGGGCAAATGCACTATTATCCACATCTGGATAATAGTAATTTTGCCTATTACTGTACTGTATTTATTGGGGGGGGGTGTTTATTTGAATGTACAGTAGTGCACAATTTTTTTCAGCACCCGAGGACCCCTACGGGGACCACCTGGAGGCCCCCGGACACCCGTAGGGACCACCCGAGGACCCCCGGATACCACCCAAGGATGCTCTGGCAGCTGTGGGGACCGCAGACACACGCGTGGCACACCCAGAGACCCCCACCAGCCTCAGGATTGGTACCAGTACTGAAAAAAAACAAATGCATGCTTTTATGCATCTCTGAATCCTTTTTTGCACTAGCCTTTAGCTAGTGCAAAAATATTGAGAGATTTTATACACTGATAAACTTATCACAGCTTTATGAATAGCTGTTACTGGCAAAGAAATGCGCTTTTGCCTTTTTTTGGCATATCGGACGAGTTTTTTGTCTCTGGCTGTTAATGGGCGTTAAAAAGCAATTAGAGCGCGATACTGCAATGTTATCACTACTTTGTGAGTAGCAGATCAGGCAGTATGGCGCTATAAAGGCATTTATTGGCAACTAAACCACTTATCACTGCTTTGTGAATTGTCCCCTATATGTGTATACTCTATACATAGTGCAGAGTTTCATACCACTGGATTTTGATATTACTCTGACAGACCCTCTAGTCAGTCTTATCTATATTGAGCGGAGGGACATTATTCCACAAGATCCCACCAACATAAACAGGCTTTTATGCACCATTGTTCATTCTTCTGTTGGTTTACCAACCTATATCGCCGTTGTTTAGGAGCGTTAATTTTATTATATTTTGTGATTAATAAAACTACAGCTCAACCCCGTTATTACGCAATCCGTTACAACGCGAATCCGCTTATAGCGCGATGCAAGCGTGGCTCCCAATTTTCGTATTTATGAATACTTTACAACACGATTATTGGTGTCTTAAATACTTTATTGTACAATGCATACAATTGTACATTATTTCTAACGATCCGCATATAGCGCGATGTGGTTCTTTGGACCCCAAGCAGAGCGTTATAAGGGGGTTGAGCTGTATAGTTTTATTATCGTACTATTTATCACTTGAGAGCCGGAGTGCAGTTCAGTCTGGGACCATCATTCTTTGTTTGTGGTGTGGAATGTTATTGAAACCGACTGTGCGTATATAGTGTATGTACCAGTATTTTCTGCATCTGGTCAGTGTAACGTGCTCTGTGTACGCTGCACAACTCCATTGTTGTGCCTTTTTGTGTAATATGTTGTGTGAATTGTGTGTTGGGGCAACAGATGTGTAGGAGGTGAGCCTTCCTTTTTATAGCAGCAGCTAGTGCTGGTCACCATTTTTATTTGTTATACTTTCTTTAAGATCTCTTCTTGCCCTTTCTAACGCATGATTTTATTTTTTAAATTGGATGCTCCGTTCAGGAGATATAACAGGACATGCCCAGGGGGCAAGATACTCACATTTACAGGAATACAACTCGTATAGGGTTCTGGATCTTGTACAGCCCACTCCTTCTGTAACTATTATACCTGGTCTACTCTCCCTCTGGTCCTTCTCCTCTCACACTGCCAGCATGCATTCCTATTTATAGCTCTTGCTGACATCCTGCAAGGTCTTTATGATGTCATTGCCTCTATGACACGTGTGTGTTCTTGATAAAGGCTCCAGTGGGTAGCCAAAACTTTGGGCCAATTGAATACTCTATTTTGAAAATAGTTGGTGTTCCTATCCCATTGTTATTTTTGGACGGTATCTTCTAGTTACTCTGAAAGTAGCACCCTCTCCACCAGTTAAGTGTATGCCCCAACCCCTTCACACTAATTATATATATATATATATATATATATATATATATATATATATATATAAAAATGCAAGTGAAAATGACAAATTGTGTACCCACATTATCAAACAGCGATAATGATGCATAAAATTTGGTGATACATAAAATTTCATATTAAAACAAGACTCCTTTCAAACCCTCTCCTCTTGCTGTAATCCCTCTCAGAATTAGTTACTGTATAACAGGAAGTGACAGCAGACATGCACAACACTCAATATGGTAGCACACAGTTGAAACCATATAAATCTGTTAATCTGTAGGATGGGATTTAGTTGTAGTAATCATACAGTATGTAGATCTTTTGCAATATTTTAAACAGACCGTTATGGCACATAATAATATTCAGATTGCATTCTAAGCTTCCGATTTAAACAGCCATACTGCAAAAATTAGCTCTATAGTGCTGGGAGGGCTTAAATATTGCACAAGGCTCATATGAAGCACTGGTATGAAGTATATCTTCTTACTAAGGCTACGCTTATAGTGCCGGCGACGCGACGGCGAAGGTGACGTCAGGCTGCGGTCGCTGGAAAAATCAAATAGAGATGACTTCCAGCGATAGCGACCAAGCCGTCGCGCTTACTATAAGCGCACGCAACAGTGGCAATGCATTTGTTTTGATGAGACGTCGCGACGCTGTCACTATAAGCGCAGCCTAAAGGCTTTATACAGTACTGTGCTGTGTATTTTTGGTTATCCTTTTATATGGGTTCTGATTAACAATACACTCTGGAAGTCATTAAAAGTGGGCAAATAAGCATCATTTTTGCTTAAAACCAATTTATAGAATGTAATTTTTTTTTTTACAAAAAGACAAAAAAAGTGATACTTAATGGTATATTTTTTCTATTTTTTTATATATATTTTTGCACCTTTTACTGCCAAGGGTACAATTACCAGGCATATAGCCAAATGCATTTCCAAAGTTTTCATTAAAAAACTGAACAAATTATTATGTTTTTAGATTTATTTTGGGTTATAGCTTCAAACTCCATACCCTCATTTCTCATCTCGGCACAGGCTGAACTTCAGAAATTGAATCGTGTGATCAATCTAATTACTGTATAAACCGCCTGGGATTTAAGTTGAGCACAGTATGTGATTATGGTTATCTGTATGTGCAATACCACATATCAAATAAACCATCATTTTAACAGTCTTGATGATGATAGCCAAACCTTTTGCTGAGAAACTCATAGGGCTGGGACCCGCTGCGCCCGGTGGTGCGGGCGGCCCTGTGAGCGCAACTCACTATTGCTGTTTAGCCTCACGATCCGGTCCCAGTCCCTCCTCACTGCCAACTGACTACGTACTGTGACGCGTCAGCCAGCAGGGGATACCAGAGAATTGTGTTCCCGTGCGGCGACGCGTCACATGGTACGCGAGTCAGCCAATGGGGAGGAGGGGAGGGAAGGAGCTAGATGGGAGGCACCTTGGGCAGGGAGCAGGACAAAAGCTGCAGGTTAAAGTGTGTGTGTGTGTATATGTATGTGCAGTGTTCGACAATTAATGGTAACTACACGCCCGTGGCGTGTGAATTTAGGCCGCTGGCGAGTGGATTTAGGCCGCTGCTGCGTCTCTATGAATTTCCCCTGCTCGCGCCAATATTTTTTTTTTTTTTAAATAAATAAGTAATTCCCCTCCCTGATTGGCCTGCCGCGAGGAAGAGGCAACCCCCCCGCCCCACCCCGCTTGCTGCCCAGGGCTGGATGACAAGGTAGGCGCTTCCCCTCCGTCCCACGCTCCTTTGGCACCCGCGCGGGCAGGGTAATAGGAGCAGGGAAGAAGGGAAGCAGCCTGGGTGTGAGGGTGGTGCGCGCGCACGCATTGGAGGGGGGTGCGCACGCATTGGAGAGGGGTGCGCGCGCACGCGTTGGAGGGGGGTGTGCGCACACGCGTTGGAGGGGGGTGCGCGCGCACGCGTTGGAGGGGGGTGCGCGCGCACGTGTTGGAGGGGGGGCGGCATGTGGAGTTCCCGGCCACGATGCCCATCAGGGAGGTTGGTGTGGCAGTGTGGCTGTTCCCTGCTCACCACCGTTCCCTGCGCAACTAATGCCCGAATGTCTGGCTGCCTGACCTCCCCCTGACCCACCTCCTGGCTGCAGCCTGGGCGCACGCGCGGCTTGCCACGTTTCCCATCGGGGAGGTTGGCGGCCGTGCGCCTGTCTGGCTGCCCCCCCGATCCTCCCGCTGCCCCCCGATCCTCCCGCTGGCCCCCCCGATCCTCCCGCTGCCCCCCCCCATCCTCCCGCTGGCCCCCCCCGATCGACCCGCTACCCCCCGATCCTCCCGCTGGCCCCCCGATCCTCCCGCTGGCACCTTGACCCCCCTGCTGGCCCCCCGATCCTCCCGCTGGCCCCTTGACCCCCCCGCTGGCCCCCCCGATCCTCCCGCTGGCCCCCCCACCCCCCCGCTGGCCCCCCCATCCCCCCGCTGCCCCCCCATCCCCCAGATCCTCCCGCAACTCCAGCCTGATCCCCTGGCATGTGGAGCAGCATGTGGAGGACAAGCAGGCCCTGGAGGAACAGGTAGGCCCCCTCCCTTCCAATGAATACAAACCCAGTCACCCACCCAGTGAGTGTGTCTGTGAGTGTTTGTGTGTTTGTGTGTGTGTGTGTTTGTGTGTCTGTGAGTGTGGGTGTGTGTTCGAGTGTTTGTGTGAGTGTGAGTGTTTGAGTCTGTGAGTGTTTGTGTCTGAGTGTTTGTGTGTCTGTGAGCGAGTGTGTCTGTGTGTGAGTGTCTGTGAGTGTGGGTGTGTGTGTCTGTGTGTGTGTGTGGGTGTGTGTGAGTGTGTCTGTCTGTGAGTGTCGTCTATGAGTGTAGTCTGTGAGTGTCGTCTGTGAGTGTCTGTGTGTGTGTGTGTCTGTGAGTGTGGGTGTGTGTGTCTGTGTGTGTGGGTGGGTGGGTGTTTGTGTGTCCGAGTGTATGTTTGTCTGTGAGTGTCTGTGAGTGTCATCTGTGAGTGTGTGTGTGTGTTTGAGCCTGTGAGTGTTTGTGTCTGAGTGTTTGTGTGAGTCTGTGAGTGTGTGTGAGAGAGTCTGTGAGTGTGTGTGTGTGTCTGTGAGTGTGTGTCTGTGAGTGTGTCACCCTCTCCCTGTGTCACCCTCTCCCTGCACCCTTTCCCTGTGGCACCCTCTCCCTGTGGCACCCTCTCCCTGTGTCACCCTCTCCCTGTGTCACCCTCTCCCTGTCGCACTCTCTCTGTCTTTGTCTCTCAATCTCTCTGTGTCTCTCATTGTCTCTTCTTTCTCGGTGTGTCTCTCTCTTTCTCGGTGTGTCTCTCTCTTTCTCGGTGTGTCTCTCTCTTTCTCGGTGTGTCTCTCTCTTTCTCGGTGTGTCTCTCTCTTTCTCGGTGTGTCTCTCTCTTTCTCGGTGTGTCTCTCTCTCTTTCTCGGTGTGTCTCTCTCTTTCTTGGTGTGTCTCTCTCTTTCTTGGTGTGTCTCTCTCTTTCTCTCTGTGTCTCTTTCTTTCTCTCTGTGTCTCTCTCTCTCTCTCTGTGTCTCTCTCTTTCTCTCTGTGTCTCTCTCTTTCTCTCTGTCTCTCTCATTCTCTCTGTGTCTCTCTGTGTGTGTGTGTCTCTCTCTCTCTCTCTCTCTGTGTGTGTCTCTCTCTATCTCTCTGTGTGTGTGTGTGTGCTGCTCTGTGTGTGTGTGTGTGTGTGTGTCTCTCTCTCTCACCCACTGTCTCTCTCTCACACTCTGGATATCTTATTTACCCTATATATCTTAACTGCCCTATACTACAACGAAATAACCTACACTGCTCACTTCCAGATCTGACTCAAGCATCACATGGAAGACATCGGAACCCCCCCTAACCCAGAAGACAGGTAGGGAACACATCCCCTCCAATGTATATTGGAATGAGGAATACCTGGACATTGAGGGACTGCAGATCAGGTAAGATCCGGCACACACACACACACACACACACACACACACACACACACACACACACACACACACACACACACACAATTTTAAAGCGGGGTTAGGGGCGGAGTTGGGGGTGGGGCTAGGGGCTAGGGGCGGGACTAGGGGTGGGGTTAGGGGCGAGTATATTTTTTGCTTGGGCTAGTAGATTTTTGGGTGATTTGTCGAACACTGTGTATGTGTATATGTGTGTGTGTATATGTGTGTATGTGTGTCGGGGGGTGGACGGCACCACGATCAGATCCCCTCCCACTCCCGCCCCCCTTGCTCCCCCCTCCCGCTCCGGCTCCCGGCTCCCGGCTCCCTACAGACCGCATATCGCGGTCTGTGTCTGTCAGCGCCCCGCCTGTCTGCAGTGCGGGCGCGCTGACTGAGGGAGCGGGGCCTTAGCCATATACACTATTCCTTAGCTCTCCACTCACCTTCTTTATCAAGAGTGGCCAACTCCAGTCCTCAAGAGCCACAGACAGGTCAGGTTTTACAGATATCCCTGCTTCAGCACAGGTGATTCAGTCTTTGACTGATCCACTTGTGCTGAAGCAGGCATATCCTTAAAACCTGACCTGTTGGTGGCCCTTGAGTACTGGAGATGGCCACTCCTGTTCTAGATAGTAATCTTCTAGGGGTAAGAACCACCTTACTATTGTCTCAGTTTGTCGTCACAAACTTGAACAATGTTCTTTTCTTCCCTCCCACATTATGTTGGCACCATTTAAATACGAGATAATAATAACAAAAATAAAGAAAGATTTCAGAAATCCCAGTTACAGAAGGTTCTCACAAGAGAGAAGAATGGTGAACACGAGACAGATTTAGCTCATCAATATTTTCTTGTGAAACTGCAGAGCCTGAACAATGAAGCATTGAGAAATATTTTTTGAACATTGGAAAAAAAGTAAAATGCTGGCATGATTTACATTGAACCATTATACAAAGGTTCACTTATTCAGATTGTCAATAAGTATGGCAGATACAGTACAATGCAAAAGTGTTGATTCATGTTTGTTTGCCCGGAGGCAGGCGCACACAGGGGAGTTTAATTTGTATACATATGGTGGTATCCTTGAATGAGGAAGGACAGCGCTGCTTACATTCCAGGAAAAAAACATGTTTGTGGGGATAAACGTGTGACTGTGGGACCGAGTGAAATGACAGCATCACAAACACTCTTTTTTAGAGATAAAACTATAGCAGTGCCCTAGAAGGACTAAGATCGTACTCTTTACTTACTCAAAGAGGTGATGATGGAGGGGGGGAGAGAGAGGTGATGATGTTGGGGGGGAGAGAGAGGTGATGGAGGGGGGGGGGGGAGAGAGGGGATGATAGTGGGGGGGGGAGAGAGGTGATGGTGGTGGGGGGGCGAGAGGTGATGGTGGGTGGGAGAGAGAGAGCTGATGATGGTGGGGGGGAGAGAGAGAGCTGATGATGATGGGGGGGAAGAGAGAGCCATGATGGTGGGGGGGAAGAGAGAGCCATGATGGTGGGGGGAGGGGATGGAGATGATTGTGGTGGGTGGAGAGAGATGGTGGGTGGGAGGAGAGGTGATGGTGAAATGGTGGTGATGGTGGGGGGGTAGGTGATGATGGGGGGGTAGGTGATGATGGTGGGGGGAGACAAGGAGGGGAAGAGATGATGAGGATGGGGAGAGATGAGGAGGGATGATGATGATGATGAGGGAGAGAGATGATGATGATGTGGATGAGGGATGATGAGAGTGAGGATCAGGGAGTGGATGGTAGGGAGGGAGGGAGAAAAAAATTGCAGTCAGTATTAATATTAATCGGGCCCGGAAAACTTTTTGCCCGGGGGCCCGCACATGTCTAGCTACGCCACTGCTCCAAAGTACTGTACAGTATGTGTGTACAGAATTTTTTTGCAACTTTCTTGGTTATCAGCATTCTAACGGTGTATCTGATAGCTATGATCAGTGGCGGATTTCCCATTAGGCCCGTGCCTAGGACAGCAACATTTTGCGCAATATTTTCCCCCCATATGCAGATGCCCCCCTCTTTCCCACTGATTACCAGGGGAGAGCATGGGTCTTCTGTAAAGATCTTATCTTGCATCAAACGGGCAATGGATGGAAGGGAAGTAGACATAATTATGCCCCTTTACAAAGCATTAGTAGGACCACACCTTGAATATGGAGTACAATTTTGGGCACCAATCCTAAGAAAAGACATTATGGAACTAGAGAGAGTGCAGAGAAGAGCCACCAAATTAATAAAGGGGATGGACATTCTAACTTATGAGGAGAGGCTAGCTATATTGGATTTATTTACATTAGAAAAGAGGCGTCTAAGAGGGGATATGATAACTATATACAAATATATTCAGGGACAATACAAGGAGCTTTCAAAAGAACTATTCATCCCACGGGCAGTACAAACGACTCAGGGCCATCCCTTAAGGTTGGAGGAAAGGAAATTTCACCAGCAACAAAGGAAAGGGTTCTTTACAGTAAGGGCAGTTAAAATGTGGAATTCATTACCCATGGAGACTGTGATGGCAGATACAATAGATTTGTTCAAAAAAAGGTTGGACATCTTTTTAGATGGGAAAGGTATACAGGGATATACCAAATAAGTATACATGGGAAGGATGTTGATCCAGGGATTAATCCGATTGCCAATTCTTGGAGTCAGGAAGGAATTAATTTTTCCCCTTAATGGGTTTTTTTGTTTGCCTTCCTCTGGATCAATAAGTAAGTATAGATATAGAATAAAGTATCTGTTGTCTGAATTTAGCATAGGTTGAACTTGATGGACGTACGTCTTTTTTCAACCTCATCTACTATGTAATTATGTAACTATGTAAAGGACTCTTGCCTTCTTTACGCCGCCCTCCTCCTTCTGTAGCATTGTGACATCAAATGGACGCTGTGATGTCACATGGCGACACATTGCAATGACAACATAACATCCCATGGCGTCTCGTCTGGAAATGCATTGTCACGGCGTCATTTGATGCCGCAACGCAGAACAAGGAGGAGGGAGACGCTGCAGGAGGAGGCCCAGGTGGCAAAAAGTTAAGTACCTATGGGCAAGAGACAGAAGTTGGCCTAAAGCCAACACAAGAACCCCAATTGCTGCACTCATTAGGTAATATAAATACCGTAATGATAGGGGTCTACAATAACCCACTAAAGGAGTAGTTTAGTGGGTTATTGTATACCCCTATCATTACAGGGAGACTGTGATGGCATATACAATAGATTTGTTCAAAAAAAAGGTTGGACATCTTTTTAGATGGGAAACATATACAGGGATATACCAAATAAGTATACATGGGAAGGATGTTGATCCAGGGATTAATCCGATTGCCAATTCTTGGAGTCAGGAAGGAATTAATTTTTCCCCTTAATGGGGTTTTTTGTTTGCCTTCCCCTGGATCAATAAGAAAGAATAGATACAGGATAAAGTATCTGTTGTCTAAATTTAGCATAGGTTGAACTTGATGGACTTATGTCTTTTTTCAACCTCATCTACTATGTAACTATGCAACTATATATTACACTTTGAGTGCAGCAATTGGGGTTCTTTTGATAGCTTTAGGCTAACTTCTGTCTCTACCATATGCATTTTATCCATTTGCACCCTAGTTCCTCTTTTAGTTTAATTGGAGAGCGTTGATTCAATTTCTTTAGGTAGTTACCTATGGGCAGCAACATTTTAAATCCGCCACTTGCTGTGGTGCAAGAGTAACATCAGTGTCATCGCAGGCTTGAACATGATTTTGTTTGTGTATCTGTTGCTAATCATTACATGTGCATTAACTTAATAAATGATGTCTCACCTCTATGAACAATGTCATTCTTGTGACACCAGTGAATTGCCTTGATTAGCTGATACACGTAGTTTTTAACTTTTTCCGGAGGAACTCCATTTGGCATTTCTTCCAGCAACTCGAGCATGTTCTAAAGAAGGAAAAGTTCAACAGGGTCCCAGTGTTAATCTTATTGCAATTTAGCAAGGCTTATTTGAACGTCTTCAACCCACTCAAAATCTTTTTATTTTTTTGGCCAGCAAGGAGGATTATGCTTCGTTTTGCGGTCATGCAAAGATAGTTATGGATTGTAAAACAGTTTCATGCTAGATACAGTAGTGATGCATAAAATCTTGGCTTACAGAGTCTGATCTATATACAATGTAGTAGGGCTGTGGTGAAAGTGAAATACAGTTTATACCAATAATTTTGTAATGTACGCACCAGGTTTTTTTTTTTTTTTACATTTACAGCCTTTAGAAAAAATATTCATTTGGTCAAGAGGAATGCCATTTTCTCTGCTTATGTACCTGGTTTTATATGAAGATACAAGCTAGAAACTTGTGACCATTCCATTTTCATGTTGTATGTTTAAACTTCCATGTGAAGAACACCTCAATGGTGAACTCTGATGCTGTGCAGATTAAACTTTGATGTGAAGTTAACTCAATATTAACAACAACATCTATGGTGAATCTTTGGTTGACAAAGAAAGGTACATTCATAATGAAGGCTGCATTCATTATGTAGTCCTTCTTCCATTGCAGGCCACTGTTTTGATGCTTGAAGGACTGGCTGAGTACTTTTAATCCAGCACACCAGAAAATCACTGCAAAGAGGTAAAAAAAACCCAGGTGGGCCTGATGCCAAAAAAACAACCAAAGAAATCACGAACCAAGAGATCCCAAATTGGGTTTCGGAAACTGAGATCTCAATAGAGCTAGATTAGACCAAGACTAGTCAAATATAGGAGGAAAATTAAATTAAAGGTTAATTGCCCCCCCCCCTCCACCCCCCAATAATAATTGTCATCTGGTATATTTGTGTAGAGACTCTCAGCAATTATAGTCAGATAACAAACCGGTCAAAATTAACCAATTAAAACTGGGGGGAAAAATGCAATGACCTGAAAAGCATCAGCTTCCCACTATGAAGGGGTTAAACATTTACAACTTGTCACTGAGAAATTCCTACAGCCGCCTAGAAGAGTTAATAGTGAGTTCTATTTGCATTCTATGATTTCTAATCCTTAAATTACCAGCAATTATTTTCTTCTACACATACTGTAAGAATGTATTCTTCATTTCAATACAAAAGTAGAAAAGCAATGTGTACAGTATATTACTTCACATTATCTCTTGGGTAATTTGGTGTCCTTCTTATAGATCCGGATGTCTGGAGGTGTTCAAAAAGTTTTTCAGAAAGACATACCGTAGGGAATTGCAATACTCTTAAAACAATTAAACTTGCAATGTTTTTTATTGACTCCATATAAAAAATGCTATTCATCAGATCATATGGTAACCATTTGGTTCGATCCTCAAGCGGAGTAGTGATTGACAGCTCTGCCTCAGACACCGTTCTTCTGCAGCCGTAATCGCTACACTGCCGGAGGCAGATCTGTCAATATAATGCCATGCTCTTCTTGACATCAAAAAAGAATTTCAAAATGTGTAAAAGGAGTATTTTTTACGCCATAGAAATAAAAAAAAATCAAATGCAACTACAGATTGTCAGAACAGAGAGTTACGGAGGTCCCTTACGTATAGTTTGAAACTTATAATGTGCAATACAGAATATTGAAAGGTTTGCACCGAAAAGGAACTTTCCACTCACTATTGCAAATTACAGAACCTTAACACGCAGTTCATTTATTCACCTTCACAGACAAACAAGAGAAAAAACTGGCGCACAGCCAAGAATGGGTCCCAAAGATATAATAAAATCTTCTTCTTTATTGAACTATCTAAAAAATGGAGGTGAACAACCTCCTACGCGTTTCGTGTGAAAACACTTTATCAAGGATAAACTTTTTTTATTATATCTTTGGGACCCATTCTTGGCTGTGCGCCAGTTTTTTCTCTTGTTTGTCTGTGAAGATTTGTTTCATCTCATCCCACTTGGCTGCACGCTCATCAGGATTTGGGACTAAAGGGGCATCTGTGAGTATCATTCATTATTCTCTTCAGTACTTATTGTGAGTCCAGGATCTATCCCAATGAGGGCTTGACTGGGTTTCACAGCCCTTGTCTTGCCCTTCAGGGAGTATTGGTCTGTTTGGGGACTTTACTACAAGCATCAAACAGAATATCCCCCTGTCCCATCCTGTTTATTTGTTTATTACCTATACTATCATATTGAAAGGATCCAGCGTTTCAGCGCCTTTGTCACTTTTATCTTTGGATTGTACTACATTTATTCACCTTGTCTTTTCTCAAGGAATCATGGGACTTTTAGCTCTGCATTTTCCCATTCTAAATACGGACTAATTTGGTTTGCATCGGATGCGCTGGAACGAAGGATAAAGACTAAGGACTACAATAAAATCTTGATATAACTGGGTAGACTGGTTATCAAGAGCGTGTTGTGTTCTCTTATAACAGAAAAATAGTAATGCATTTATTTCCATTTAATTCTGATCATATTTCTCATCTTTGTCTACCAAAAGAAACCGAATGAAGGGTCTACAATCAGCACATTAAAGCTGAAACTTTTAATTGGACACTATGGGTCCATAGTCTGCCTTGTATAGAACTATCCTTCGAAGGGGCTTATTGTAATACCTCTGAAGTGGCCATTGCCAAACCGCACCGTTCAGCATGTTCTGAAGTAGCGGAATGAAATGTGAGAAGAAAACCCTATTCTTGTTTGCAAACCGCTTCTTCTAAACCACGTCTATATATAAAAAAAACAAACAAACAAACAAAACCGCACGATTTAACAGCCAATACACCCGGATTGTACTTGCTTTAGAAGTGGAATGACCAGAGGTGGTGCTAACTCCAATACCAGTCTGACTTATTAGTTTTGCTCTCTCAGGCAAACACATATTTCAGGCTGCAGATACAACTTGCAATACCAATCTCACCACTCTAGGTGGTGTTAAAAAAAAATGCAAATTTTTTAGAAGCGGCTTACAAAACAAAGCTACGAGAATAGCAGTTGTGAGCAAAAAATGCGAGTTGGAGGCTTTTTTGACAAACCGATCGAATTGTCAGAGCAAGAGTGAAACCGCTTCTAAAAAAGCTGTTTAGACATGGTTTAAACATGCGATAAGGGCTCACAGAATAGCCAAGCATGCCACTCCGCATCTAAAGTGCACTTTAGAAGCAGTGCGTCAAATTTTGGAGCTACCAGAATTGGTCCCCAAGTGTGTATTTGCAAATGAGATCCTTAAGGAAGAGAGAAACAACTCTGCATTTGAGTGTATTTGGTCAAATACAGTATACGCTCTTGGAACTATTTGCAGCCACTCACAATTACCGCTAGCAAACAGATGAATGATGGTTATACCAGTGGTTCTTAAATCTCTAGTACGGGAGTTTTAGGGGTAAACAATGCACTTATAGTTAGGGAATTGCACCCAATCTGCATAAGAATAGAATGTGGAGGGAATCTGCATAAGAATAGAATGTGGAGGGGGGCCTCAGAAACCTTCAAAATAGGATTTAGGGCACAGAGAAGAGGTTTGAAAGCCATTAGTTTCACAGTAGTTAAAGTTGATTTGTGAATGGAAGCATCAGCACAGAGATTCATTACGAAACATTCTTGCTTCTACTCTTTTTGGAACATAAAATTGTCCTGCCACAAGTCTTCTTAATGTACTATACCTGCAGCTTTTTACACAATGACACAGAGGACATGGTTATGCTGTACAAGGAGCAGCATCAGTTACAAGGATTAGTAATATAATGTCAAGGTAATTCAGCCTCTAAAATGTTACTTCTGGCATCAAAAACGTGAATGAGAGTTGAAATAATTACATATTTTAATTATTTTATTTTAGGCAAAAGCTTTTATCTACTACATTTCTTCTTTTTTTTTTTTTTTTTAAAGCAGAAGTATTTATTTCTAAAGTAAAACAAATCAATTTTTCTTTGCTTGGGTTCTGAAACAGTTTTCCATACAAAAAAACACCACTGTCTCATTACATTTGAATGCACTGCTGGCTCTGTGAGGTCCTTCTTATCAATTTGCCATGAAGTGGTCTTCCCCATGCTGGAGATGACTTCAACTCCATTCAAAGCCGTATCTTCACAAATGACCAAACGCTAAGACGCAGGTGCATGAACTGGGCTCTAAAGTGACATCCCTATCCACCTACTTTTTCCACATATTCAAAGACTAGGTATAATTTTCCTCTTCTTCGAAAAGCTTCCTTCAGCTCCACTATATTTTCTTGCTTCAAAGTGCGGAGCATTTTAAGCTCTCGCAATGTCGTTTCCTTAACTTCTTCATTTTCTATCAAAATAGAAAAAAAAAAAAGGAACAAGTTAGTGGTTTATTAACAAGAATGATTCCTGAAAAGATGTACTTTGCTCAAAGTACGTTTCCCTCCCCACTCCTCATTTCCAAAGAATAGTGGCACTGATGCAGCAATATTTAAGTGATACACATTGTTCACTTACCTTACGGAAATAAAAATAGAAAAGAAAAAAAAAGGAGGAAAAAAGAATTATGTAATGGCACTTTGTGATGCCGACTACCACTTCTTTTAAGACTTATTTCAATATAAATATATCTCTTTGAAAGCAAGAAGCCAAGCGTCTCATTTAGTCCTGTTTTAAGACAGGAATCAGGGGATTTTCCAGAACATGGTTGAATCTGTCATTGCTCCCAGGAAGCCCACAATCCATAAATATTTAAAATGAAAAATGTGTTAATCTTCCCTGGAATTAATATAAAGGCAGTTGGTAGTCAATCAAGAATACAGTCTTTATTAGAGTGAGTGGAACACGTACGTGTTCCTTATACAAGCACATTCCAGGCAAGGAAGTTGTGGACTGTCATGCTCCTCTCCTCCCTTGTTACAATATTGCTGCCTTAGACATTGAATTTAGTGCGCGCGGTACGAACAAATGCATGTAAGTGCACCAGGCTGGACATGCTACGAGTTATGCAAAGCGTGCGGGCGAAGCAAGATTTTGAGCTGACTAAATTTTTTTCTTTTTTGCACAACGGCCGTGTTTGAGCCAATCAGGTAGAACCAAGCCGGATGACGTCACAGACGTGCCTCCCCGTAGCTCATGCAAGGGAGTCCACAGATCGCTGAGGCGCGCCTGTCGTATCAGCGATCTGTGGACTCCCTTGCATGAGTGACGGGGAGGCACGGCTGTGACGTCATCCGGCTTGGTTCGCTACAGCCGCAGCCTTAGAAGGTGTAAGGATTACCGAAGTACAGCCGCTCAGCGCATCCTCTCGAGCACCACCGCGCACTCGCGGGGTGCCTATGGACCACATTCCTTACCAGACGTACGCAGCATGCACGTGCGCCAAAATGGTGTCATCCGATGCTGCGGACTCTGGCTCCGCCCCCGAATCATGACGCACACTGACTGCGAGCAGAGCTCGCATGTGACACGTGCACCTCGCCCCCAAGCTCCGTGTCAAGATTCATTAGCTGCACTAACAGCTGCACCTGCTCATAGATGCATTCTTTAGCTGCACAAACAGCTACACCTGCTCGTTGAGCCCTGGACCTATCACAGCTACCGCGGAAGCCGCGCCCCCGCTCCACCCCCCATGGGGGCTGGCTGATCCAGCCTATATATGCTCACCAATGTTATAGGCACATTGGCTGAGCATAGATTCTTGTTACTCTGTGTTTAAAACAGGTACAGAGAAGCTGCCGCTTACCTACATATATATATACACAATTTATTAAATGAACAGGGCGCATACGGGAGATGATTGCATAAAGGGAGAGTGTCAAGAGACAAAAAAAGAACCTATGTGCACTCGCTAATCACTAAAGAGGGCTTGGAAGCATTCAATTCTAGGGAAACCCCTATATAGCCACTCACTAATATACTAAAAACTACTTTATGGTGTTAGCCACACATACGATACAGGGACTGTGTTTATTTATACACCGGTTGCGTGTGTCAAAACTGCTTTATACTTAGAGTTCTCTATAGAGATGCTTGGTGCTTGGTGTATATATTGGTACACATATGACCAGTTTTCCTACTCATACCGTGTCAAGCCCCAGTGTCTATCCACTACCAATAGATTAGTACATATATGGGGAGGTTTAGACATATTTATTGCTCCACTCATGCGGCAATCCTTGTGTTTTTTATCCATGTTTATTATGTTTCATTGCATAGTTGTTAAATAAAGTAGTTTTTAGTATATTAGTGAGTGGCTATATAGGGGTTTCCCTAGCATTGAATGCTTCCAAGCCCTCTTTAGTGATTAGCGAGTGTACATAGGTTCTTTTTTTTGTCCCTTGACACTCTCCCTTTATATACTCTATGTTTACCCTTGCTGTTCCTGCCGTGTTCCTGACACGCTTTGTTCCAGTTTTTGATCATCTGTGTACCGAACCGGCTTGCTTTGACTACTCCAACCTCTGACCCCCTGATCTTGGCTACCTCTGACTCCTCGCTCCTCTCTAATCCTGAACCCGGCATTGCACCTCGACCACTCTCCACTTTCCACTCTCCAACCCTGACTTTGGCAAATGTACCTTCTACGCTCCGGATATCTCCTACGTTGAACTCGGCAAGAATAAAGGCTACTCTGATATCTATATCCCTGACCCTGCTGTCAAGACAAACCTACACTCCGGACGTGGCCCGCGTGCCTGTGGCTGGTGTTTGTTACTACTCCCATCTCAGTACCGGGGTCTCGTCCTGTTTGTGGTGAGCACAGCGTGACAGTATGCGCAGCCCCACAAACATAGACCCTGCTGGGAGAAGTGGTGGCATCTCATGCCGCCATGTTCTCTAGACTGGAGAAATATCTTTAGCAGTCTGACCGTCGCCTAGATTCCCTACAGAAAGACCTCCTGACCCTCTCAATACAAGTGCAACAATCCAGCACTCCCACCTTCTCTAACCCACAACCCACACCACTGTCTAGCCTCACACCGTCTGAACCACGACTCCCCACGCCTAACCGGTACTCCGGAGACCCTTTAGAATGTCGCGGTTTTTTGAATCAATGCCTCATTCAATTTGAGATGACACCCTCCCGGTTCCTGACCCCAAGGTCAATGGTGGCATACATTGTCTCCTTGCTCACGGGCGATGCATTGGCGTGGGTCTCTCCTATCTGGGAGCAGAGAAGAGACCTTACTCTAGACATCGGACAAATCACCAAGGAGTTCAGACGTGTCTTTGACACCTCAGGGCGTAAAATTACTGCAGCGTCTTCCTCTTTTCATGTTTCCCAGGGAGATCGTCCGGTGGCAAGATACGCCTTGGAATTCCGGACAATCGCCTCAGAGACAGGATGGAACAGGGAGGCCCTCTCTTCCGCCTTCTGGCATGGACTTTCGGAACCCCTGAAAGACGAGCTCGCCGCGCAGGAGCGCCCAGCGGACCTGTAGGAGCTCATCGCAGTCTGCATACGGGTAGACCAACGTCTGCAGGAGAGGAAAGCCGAGCATTTACGGAACCGTCAGGTACCCGCCAGGTCTTCACCTTTCCACTCCCTCGTTCCAGAGACACCTATGACCGAGGTTCCAGAACCCATGCAGTTGGGTGGCAACAAACTCTCCTTCTCTGAGAAACAACGTCGCCGAACCTCCGGCCTTTTCCTCTACTGCGGCAATCTGGGCCACCTAGCCCTCCGCTGCCCACTCAAGTCGGGAAATGACCAATCCCCACGGAGTCCCAGAGGAACCCCCATGGGAGTACTTTTCAACTCTTCCATCACCAAAGAACCCCTACCCAACAGAATCCTGATTCCTGTATCCCTTCAGGCTCCGGGCCTCGCGGTGAGCGCATCCGCCTTCATCGACCCTGGTTCTGCAGGAAACTTCATAGACCAAGAATTCGCCACAAGGAACAACATCCCATTGGAAAAAAGAAAAACCCCGGTGGGATTGGAGGCCATTGATGGACGCCCCCTGCAGCCGGCCTTCATCATCCTACAGACCGCGGAAATCTCCCTGGGATGCGAACAGACCCACAGGGAGAACATCACCTTATCGACTACTGAGGACTAAACAAGATCACCATTAAAAACCGCTACCCACTACCATTGACATCGGAGCTGTTCGACCATCTAGACTCTACAGGGATCCACCATATTCACCAAATTGGACCTCCGTGGTGCCTATAACCTAGTAAGGATCCATCAAGGATACTAGTGGAAAACGGCATCCAACACAAGAGACGGCCACTACGAATACCTGGTCATGCCGTTCGGCCTGTGCAATGCTCCAGCGGTCTTCCAAGACTTTGTAAATGAAATATTCAGAGACCTGCTGAACAGATTCGTTATCGTTTACCTGGACAACATTTTAATTTTTTCCAAGACCATCTCAGAGCATATTAACCAAGTCAAACAGGTACTTCTACACCTTCGTCAGCACCACCTCTACGCCAAACTGGAAAAATGCAACTTCCATCAAAAATCCACTACCTTTCTAGGATACATCATATCCGATTCGGGGTTCTCCATGGACCCCTCCAAACTGAAGGCCGTCATGGACTGGTCGCTTCCCACGTCCCTCAAGGGCACCCAGAGGTTCCTAGGCTTTGCAAATTACTACAGAAAGTTTATCCACAAATTCTCTTCCATTGTCGCACCCATCACGGCTCTCACAAAGAAAGGAGCTGACGTTGTGTCCTGGCCACCTGCAGCTATCCAGTCCTTCAACGCCTTAAAGAAAGCCTTCATCTCTGCACCCATACTGATCCCCCCCAATCCCAGACTACCTTTCACATTGGAGGTGGACGCATCAGACATCGGAGCCGGCGCCATTTTGTCACAGAGAGGATCACCGTCTTCAAACCTACACCCATGTGCCTTCTTCTCTAAAAAATTCTCATCGGCACAGCAAAACTACGATGTGGGCAATAGAGAACTACTAGCCATCAAACTAGCCTTAGAAGAGTGGAGACATCTACTGGAAGGGACAGAGAGTCCCATTACAATCCTCACCGACCACAAGAACCTCATGTACTTGGAAAGCGCTCAACGACTTGGAGCCCGTCAAGCCCGCTGGTCCCTATTCTTCTCTCGTTTCAATTACATCATATCATTCATACCCGGTTCCAAGAACGTAAAGGCAGATGCCATTTCCCGCCAGTTCGTAACAGAGAACAAAACCGAAGCCAAATCAGAAACCATCCTGCCTGCCAGGTTCATCATCTCCGCCAACACATTTGACATAATAGATGACATTCTGCGGGATCAAACTAACATTCCGGAAGGTTTGGAGGTCCCGGATGGATGCCTCTTCGCAGCACTTCTCTTCCGCAAAAAGATCTTGGAGTGGGGACACTCATCAAAAACCGCCGGTCATCCTGGTACCACAATAACCGCAGACCTAATCACACGGACATTCTGGTGGCCTGACATGCAAGGCGACATAAAGGAATTCACCAAGGCATGCACCACATGTGCAAGGAATAAGGTACCCCGCAGCAAACCGCAAGGGCCCTTGAATCCCCTACCCATCCCAGACCGCCCCTGGAGGAACCTATCTATGGATTTCATAGTAGAGCTGCCAAGATCCAGAGGTATGAACACTATACTTGTAGTCATAGATCGCTTCTCGAAACAGGCACATTTTATTCCACTTAAAGGCCTACCGAACTCTCCGACACTAGCGGACATATTCTGTAAGGAGATCTTCCGTCTCCACGGAACTCCCACGACCATCGTATCGGACAGTGGGTCCCAGTTCGTCTCGAGATTCTGGTGTGTCTTCACAAAGAAATTGGACATCCCCCTGCATTTTTCATCCGGGTACTACCCACAGACAAACAGACAGACAGAAAGGACCAATCAGTCCTTGGAGCAGTACCTGCGTTGCTTCATCGCGGACACTCAGAACGACTGGGCAGACCTTCTCCTGTGGGCAGAGTTCGCCCATAATTCCCCGAGGACTGAATCCACACAGGTTTCGCCCTTCTACGTAAATTACGGTTTTCATCCGGCACGACTGCCCAACTCTTCCCCGCCTTCTGGGGTTCCTGCAGTGGACGACCGGATCCAAGCACTGCAAAATTCATGGACCAAGATCCAAAGTAACCTAAAAGAGGCTTCCGCCAGGCAGAAGACCCAGGCAGACCGCTACCATCGCGAAACTCCAGAGCTGAGACCGGGAGAAAGTATGGCTGTCCTCACGGAACATACGCCTAAGAGTCCCCACACTCAAACTGGCTCCAAAAGTCTTGGGTCCATTCAAGATCTTGGAAAAAATAAATCTGGTGGCATACCGCCTGCAACTCCCCTCTTCAATGAGGATTCCATCCGTGTTCCATATTTCACTACTGAAACCTGCATACTGCAGCCTCCGCTTCCCTGCACCACCGGGTCCTCTAATCGTACAGGGCCAGCAGGAGTACGAAGTTCAGGCCATCCTAGACAGGCTTTCTAAAGGGACTATCCAGTATCTCATTCACTGGAGAGGATACGGTCCCGAGGAACGATCCTGGATTCCACATCAGCAAGTCCACGCACCCGAACTCATCAAAGAGTTTCACCTGAAATACCCCCTGAAGCCTCGCAGGGTTCGCCCGGAGGTCTCCTCTGAAGGGGGGGGTACTGTAAGGATTACCTAAGTACAGCCGCTCCGCGCATCCTCTTGAGCACCACCGCAGACGCGCGGGGTGCCTATGGACCACATTCCTTACCAGACGCGCGCAGCATGCACGCGCGCCAAAATGGTGTCATCTGACGCCGCGGACTCTGGCTCCGCCCCCGGATCATGACGCACACTAACTGCGCGCAGAGCTCGCATGTGACACGTGCACCTCGCCCCCAAGCTCCGTGTCAAGATTCATTAGCTGCACTAACAGCTGCACCTGCTCAGATGCATTCTTTAGCTGCACAAACAGCTACACCTGCTCGTTGAGCCCTGGACCTATCACAGCTACCGCGGAGGCCGCGACCCGCTCCACCCCCCATGGGGGCTGGCTGATCCAGCCTATATATGCTCACCAATGTTATAGGCACATTGGCTGAGCATAGATTCCTGTTACTCTGTGTTTACCCTTGCTGTTCCTGCCTTGTTCCTGTCCTGTTGCTTTATTCCAGTTTTTGATCTTCTGTGTACCGAACCGGCTTGCTTTGACTACTCCAACCTCTGGCTCCAGATCTTGGCTACCTCTGACTCCTCGCTCCTCTCTAATCCTGAACCCGGCATTGCACCTCGACCACTCTCCACTTTCCACTCTCCAACCCTGACTTTGGCAAAGGTACCTTCTACGCTCCGGATATCTCCTACGTTGAACTTAGCAAGTATAAAGACTACTCTGATATCTATATCCCTGACCCTGCTGTCAAGACAAACCTACACTCCGGACGTGGCCCCCCCGTGCCTGTGGCTGGTGTTTGTTACTACTGCCATCTCAGTACCGGGGTCTCGTCCTGTTTGTGGTGAGCACAGCGTGACAGAAGGGAACCACTTGTATCGCATAAATACATAACAAATCATCTAGCATGGTGTCATAAAACCTTTGCTCCCTTGTTTAAAGGAACAATGTTCTGCATACAAGCAAAGAACCACTACTTTTTAAATGTTATTTCAACCTAGGATTTCCCTCCATTAGATTCCATGAATTAGTATCATATGTTTATGTATATATGTATATCAAAAATGAATAGACAATAACGTTCTGTGGCTAACTAAATGCTTTTATTTGTGCGAGCTTTCGAGATACACTGATCTCTTCTTCCGGCGGTGTTACATTGAATAAAGCAAGCAAGGGTTTTACTTAAAATCAGTGCATCTTGGAATGCTATCTGTGACTGAAACCTATCCTTTCCCCCCTATGTAGTATGCGATTTATGACTTGAGGTGTTAAATAGTCCCTGAATGTTAGTGATGAAAGAGTATGTGTGTGTGTATGTATGTAAATAAAAATGTATAAAGAGCCCACAGTGTAGACAGCGCTTTACAAAAGGTGTGTGTGGAGTGGGAGTGTATATAAATGGTGTGGGTAGGTGTGGAAATGTAAGAGGGTGTTGCATTACTAAAAGTGTGTGTAGATACTATGTGGTGCCTACTGGTATATAGGGATGGAATTACATAGAGTATTTGTATGTGTATGAGACAGCTGTGTGTGCATGCATATAGCGCAGTATGTATAGACCTGGCCTTTAGCACTCAGGGGAAGAGAGTTCTCGTGTCAGTAGTGACTCATGAAACTGCAGTCTCAGTTTAGGCCAGTGCAAAGTGTCCCAAACAGTTGCATACATTTTTATTCATGCAACCGTCTCTCTTTCGGTGTTTTAAGATTACCTTTGAGTATGGCAACCCTCAGATCGTTAATTTTATGGCCAGAGTCATAGAAATGTTTGCAGACAGGACTGTCTCTTGTTCCACGTGTGATGCTGTGGCGATGCAGATTCATTCTCTTGTTTAGCCCCTGTCCCGTCACACCTATGTAGTAGCCGCCCCCTGGGCATTTTATGTACATGTTGAGGTACACGACATTGCTGGAGGAACAGGTGAATCTTCCTCTGATTTTGCACTCCAGATTCCTGTGTGGTATCTGTATTGTGCCCACTGTGTGGAGCATTGCGCAGGTTTTGCATCTTGCGTCCTGGCATGGTTTTGTCCCGCATTCAGTTGTACTATTGAATAGTTTACTCCTCACAATCATTTTCTTGAGATTATGAGGTTGTCTGTATGATAATAAGGGTGTTTCAGGGAAGACCTGTTGCAGTCTTGTATCTTCCTGGAGAATGGGTTGTAGTTCCCTGGCAATCTTGCGTAGGGATTCTAAGGGTGGGTTATATGTGACCACCAAAGGTACCCTGTCGCTTGTCTCTTTGTCTGTATTCAAGGTGGCTTTGTGTATTTGCTGGTCTACAATTCTGTGGTTTTATCCATGGATTATGAAATCCGATTTCAAGGCTGTAATCCGCTGGCCTTTGTCTGCTTTGTCTGCTTGGTGTGTGTCGGGTGGAAGCTGTTGTCTCTCAAATAGCTGTCTCTGTCTGTAAGTTTGCGGTATACAGTAGGCTGTAGTTGGTTGTTCTTTATAGTAATGGCGGTGTCTATGAAATATACTTAGTCCGGGGAATGGGTGAGTTGAGGTTGATGGTCGGGTGGAAGTTCTCATGGAACTGTAGGAGGTCCTGTTCACTAGAGGTCCAAATCAGGAGGATGTCATCGATGTACCAAAGGTATGTAATGGGTTTCAAGTGACAGGTGGAATGAAAGTCACTTTCCAGTTTTGTGCAGAACAGTTTGGCAAACTGTGGCGCCATCCGAGTGCCCATAGCGGTCCCGGTTGTCTGGAGGTATGTGTCATTTCCAAATGTGAAGTAGTTATGGGTCAGAATAAATTCGATGCATTTAATCACTGTCTCTGTGAGTGGCTCCTACGGTCACAGAAAGTATCTGCAAGCTGAAATCCCATCTTTGTGGGGGATGTTTGTGTAAAGTGATTCTACATCCATGGTTGCTATGTGTTCCTGTTGGGAGGGGGCCAATGGTATTATGTTTGTTAAGCAGGTCAGTGGTGTCCTGGATATAGCTGGGTGTGTTCCTGACAAGTGGTTTTAGAATGCCTTCCACCCAGCCAGAAATATTCTCAGTCAGTGTGCCAGATCCAGAGATAATAGGGCGCTTCCCGCAGGTAGTCTGTGGTGTTCATTATAACCACAGCTCCTCCTTTGTCCGCAGGTTTGATTGTTATGTTGTGGTTGGCCTTTAGCAATTCTATGGCTCTCCTCTTGATGTACCGGTCCAGTTTGGGGTTGCGTCCAGTTTGTGGGATCCAGTTGGATTTTTGCTTCTCCCTGCTCATGTGTAGCGGCCCTCCTTCTGCAGTGTTGGCATAATCTTGGTCGTGTCTGCCCTTGAAGAACTCCTTAAGACGTAGCCTTCTGAAGAACTCTTTCAGGTCACTGCACAGCTCAATCTTGTCCATGGTCTTGGTAGGGAAGAATGTGAGACCCTTCATAATACTGAGTAGCAAATTTCCTGGGATTCCTCACAGAAAAACTGGTGCTACCAATTGTCCACAAACAGATACCATCCTTAATTCAGAGCCACAATATCAACAATAAGCATATATAATAGAACACTTATGTAAACATAAGTGTTTCTTCAAACTCCCCACTTCAATCGTGCCACGTGACAAACAACGGGAGGGGTGTAAGATGGTAAGGAGGAATGAAAGCAGCGATACCGCGGTGTTCCCTGTTCGGGACCACCCGCTAAGCAGCCGCTACCCTCCGCCACAACCCTCCGCCACAACCCTCCTAACCCGGTGTCACCCACGATTGAGCAGACCTCACTGCGGAGGCAGGGGAAGGGAGAATATAAGAGGCAATCATTCACAGTCTTGACGCGCCGGGTCTCCGATCAGCGATGACGTCAGGGACTTCTGAACCAGAAGAGGAAGTCAGCGTGCTCCAGCCAGTAGTATTCAAAGCAAAAAATATTGTGTAAAGGCGGTCACTGCTGCCGCAAGGGATTAGAAGCCACACATATAAAAAATAAAGTATTCGGTTTAATAGTGCATATATACACACAAAAAAAGCCTGCTACAGAGCGAACTCTGACCGTTTCGTCACAGCAGTGACTTTATCAGAGTATCAGGCACTCAGTCTGGTGATGTTTAAATAGCGCGCCACTGACAGAGGATTGGCTGACAAATAAACCCAACTCAGGTGAAGAGTATCACATCACAGGTTGTAGACCAGAATTTTTAACCCTTTAAGTACTGACATCAATCAATGCCTGCCATCCAAACATCACCATAGACACAGATTTGATAATACAGGACTTAAAAGACACAACATACAATTAAAAACAAAGCTAGCTACTCATGTTTCATCTATTCTATATTAAACAACGAGTGCCAGTAAATCAGTAGCAGATCAGACAACACAGTATATCTTATAATATTGAAACTCTAAAACATATTGATACATACATGGTAAGTGTTTAGAAGCTTAAATACTCTATACTGTACATATATTCTATTGAAACAATCTGAACTAATGATATAATACTGAGTATACTTGATTTGGTGTATAGTCTGAGATGTTAACAGTGCAGTCCTGCTGTTGGTGACTGTCAATGTTTGTATTATTTGTGGTTGTGCTGGCTGCTGCAGAGTATCTCATTCTTAGCCTCAGTCTGTGCAGTTTCTTTTTCTTGTTGCTAATTAGATCTTCAGGAGTTTTTCATGGAATGTTTGGAGTCCTCTCCAAATGTCTGTGTATTTCTCCTGTGTCCAGGATGCGGTCTATTGTCGCCTTTGTCTTTATCCTATTGCTGTAACAAATGCTGTTCAGATGGTTCCTTAATTTTTCAGAGGTCCTGGTGCACAGTTGTTGGGAGAATTTTGTGTTGTATGTGTTCGCAAATGGGTTTTTAAAGACTAGTCCTTTCGGGATCAGATGCTCCTTTTTGCATTTGCTGAGGAAGATGACATCACTGTCTATTTATGCCTGTTTTTTTAGTAAATCCTCTAGCTGCATTTGAGTGCGGTACAATGTGGTATCTTCCATATTTTGATGTAGAGGTATCTACACCATGTTAGCCGAGCTTTAATAATCAAAAATGAATAGACGATACCGTTCTGCGGCTAACTAAATGCTTCGATTTGTGCGAGCTTTCTAGATACACTGATCTCTTCTTCCGGCGATGTTACATTGATATATACACACAATAATTGAATGTAATTAATGCCAGCTCAAAAATATGTAAAGTTGGAGACTTAGCAGATTTCAAAGGAACCAAGTTCTAAAATAATCTAAAATACAAAAGGAAAAGAAAGCACATGCCTCATATTATCAATCAATATTAATGTATTTGAGGGTTAAAACAGATAATAGGTACACTCAAACACAGTGATGATTGGAAATCTGATCGCATATAATTACCACAGTGGGATTCGCTACAAAACAGCTCCATGAATTGCAGAAAAAGATATATGTCCAGAAAAATTAGAGTGCTCTCCAAAGTAAATATTAGCCACTGCGTTGCGTAGACATTATGGATGGATGTGTTTGATCAGTATCAGATTTCCCATTAGGCCTGGGTCTAGGGTGGCAACATTTGCTTATGCCGCACTCTCGGGCCTATCGGACCTAAGGGGAAGGCACTTGCCTGTGTCAGCCACCTCCTTACTGCCACCCTCTTACTTCTTTGGCATCCCAGCGTCAAATGACGCCGCTAACGTCACGAACGTGGCGTCACACTACGTCTCGTGTCCAAGGCAACGTGACTTCACGATGTTGCGTTTCTATGGCAACGCACTACCGTGCAGCGTCACATTCGGGACGTCGACGGCATCATTTGATGCTGGGATGTCAAAGGAGCAAGAGGGCGGCACAATGGAGGCGGCGACACAGGCAAGTGCCTAGGGACGACAGATTATAAAATCCGCCGCTGTGTTTAATTTTATTCACCAACCGGACCATAGTTAGGGTTGCCAGGCGGCTACTCCAAAAATACTGGAACCAACGGTGAAAGGTGTGACGTACTTGAGACACACGCTCGAGAGACACCTCTTCACTCCATGCTGTTTCCTCCTCTCCTTGGCCCCACCCTCAGGCTCCTTACACCTCCTCCTGATTGGCTGCATTACCCAGCAGCATGAAATCAAGATAGGGGAAGCTGCGCAGCCACTAGCAACAGCCCTGCTCTCTCCCTGCTTGGGGAAATCCCACGGCCCCCCAAGCTGATCAGGTCACTATGTCCAGAGAGGTAATACCGGACACATACATGTCCTGTATTACCTCTAATTTTTTACTGGACGGTATCTCAAAATACAGGACAGTTCTTGACACCTGGCAACCCTAACTCATAGTGGAAACCATTCCAAGTAAGCGACAGTCTTTTCTTACCAGACAAACACTGGATGCAGGGTAAGGAGCTGCTTGTGTTTTTTTGCAGTCTGTCAGGTGCATAGATTCCAACAACACCCTTAGTCAGACTTGATTTTAGTTGGTTGATCCCCGTAGTGCGACGGATTTATAGAGCACCCCCTGAATCTCTTGTATCTTCCTCCGAGTGACTAACATTTACTTTGGAGAGCACTCTAATTATTCTGGACATATATCTTTTTCTGCAATTCATTAAGCGGTTTTGTAGTGAGTCTCAGTGTGGTAATTATATGCCATCAGATTTCTAATCATCACTGTTTTGCAGTGTACCATCATCTGTTTTAACCTTCAAATACATTAATATTGATTTATAATGTGGCGATGCGCGATAGAGAAATGGCTTGGAAGTTTGAAATATATTCTGCTAGAAGGGACAGCAGTATGTGCATGCTGGAGGCAAAAAGACAAGCACAGCATGAGCCTACTTCTTCCAAAACAAGTCACATTTCCAGGACAAATATCAAGAAACCTGACCAGCAGCAAAAGGGCAGAGATGTGTTGTAAGTAGTAGACAAACTTTTATCAACATCTGAAAAATGCCCCAAATTGTTCCCCAAACTGTTTTGTTATTGTATTATTTGTTCTACTATAAAAGATGAGCAACAACTTTAGCTGAAAGTTTCTATGCGAGATAGAAACAAGCAGTGTTTTGACAGATACTGTATGTATTGTTATTGTAGCCTGCATGTTATTGCAGGCTTCCTGAGCTGCTTGCAGAAGCTAACCATGGCAGACAGACCTGCGGAGCATCTTCATACTCAGTTAGTTTTCTCTATTAATAATTCAGTTAACATGCACATGGGTAGAGATTCCACCTAACAACAGTTACTGATATGCAGAGGCAGATGGATAACAAACAAAACAATGCTTTGTTTAGTACTAAGAGACAAAGCTGCAAAACAGAAAGCCTGCTGGGGACATACCTACTGTAACTCCAGGCATACTATTTAAGCAGAGGACAAAAGGGTATCAGAATCACATTCCAAAATAAAAGTGAAGATTTACTATTGGGGAAAAAAAAAAAAACCACACACACACACACACACACACACACACACAAGAATGTCAGTCAGGGTACAGTCGTAAATCACAACAAAATTGTGTAACTACAAAAATCGAAACAGACACACAAAATAACATGTAGGCACATCCCTTAATGCAAAAGAGAAACTATATATATTATAACCCCCCTGCTGGGTTACTAGTTTGTTATACTAGGGGTTACGTTCTGTTGGGTTGTTGCTATATGGGGACCTTTATAAATTTGTTGCCAATAGTGTAACTGAAACTTAAGCCACACCCCTATTCTAGAAGAGACTCACCCTGTCACATGGGGTGGGATGATGTGGTGAGGAGCCCAACCACTCCCCTGTAGATATCTATATCTATATATATTTTTTAATATAAAATCACGTTTCCATTTCCATTCTAGTATGATTTACACACACATATCAGTGTAGCATATTGAGAAATGAAAATGGAATTATTTCTAGAATAATTCATTACTGTCTATTCCATTCTTGGAAATGACCTTTGTTGTGCTTGTTTGTGACTTTGTTGTTTTTATCTGGTACTTGTCATTTTAGAATTGCAGAGCTTCTGTCTTTGTTTGTGATCTTTTTGGCTGCAACGCAGAAACTTTGGCTAATTATCGCTGCTGTATTACTGATATATGTGCATACTTTCAGTAGCGTAGCTAGACATGTGCGGGCCCAAGGGCAAATATTTTTTTCAGGGCCCTATTTTGAGTGAACATATTCCGTAGCTCTCTGCCTCCATTCCGCCCCCAGCCTCTCCTGCCTGCTCTCTGCAATCCCCCCCCTTTTCCCCGCAGCTCCCGATCCAGCCGGCAAGTTGCTGTTAAGGGGGCCGGAGGAGGAAGGGGCCCTGACTTCTGTGGTTGCCGGCTAGATGGCTGGGCCAAATGTCCCGGCTCTTCCCCTTATCGGCAGCCCTAAGCGGGCCCCCCAAGAGCTCAGCCCCCGGGCTTTGCCCTGGCTATAGCTACACCCGTGCATACTTTAGTGACATGCAGTACAATTAAAACCCATACACGTAGTATTGCAGATAAATGTTTTTATCAGAAGTAATTTATCACCACTCCTATTGTATAAATACATACACACCCACAAAATGAGCTGCAGGCCCCTGCAGCATTAACGAGGTTAGTAACATAATGGATTACTTCATACAGTATATAGTCTAAAAAAGCCTCGTAAGTGATAGTCAAGATGTTTGCTTTGTACTTTTTTTTGCTTTAGGTGTATTGCAAAGCAAGGCCTCTAGCTCCAAAGGGATTATCTAAGACGTTAAGGAATGTATTATTCCTTTAATCATTCATTCCAAAAACCTGAACTACAACCACATAACAAATTCATGAGGGGTGGGGTGATTGTGGAGAGCAAATGCACACAAAAGGTTCTTATGGTACAAGACAAATTGAGTCATTGAAAGATCACCTGCTGATTAAAGCTCAATAACCCCGGGGCCCAGGTTAACACTATGGCTGTGGCCCTGATTGCAGTGCCACTTACTGTACCTACCCACTTTAAGATGTTTCTGGAAATAGTACTGTCTGACATGCTTAAATAATGATTTATCTGAAATTCAGAAGCTAGAGTGCAGATGGTACAAAGCAGTTCCACTTGGGCGGCCTTGGATCTCCAGTTGGCTGAATATACTGTAGATATCATCACCCCAGGTGAACAGGGGCCCATTTTTTTTTTTTTTTTAAACAAGCACTGGAATCAGAAATACACTAAAAATGAAATTGGTGGCTGGCCAAGGTCAAACAGTATTAATGTTAAAGGTCTTATGGTATATGACGCATGTATGTATATACACACATACACATCGACACACACACACACACACATACACATCGACACACACACACACACACACACACACACCGAGGCACTCCACTGAGGAAAAAGTTATCACAGCTTGGGTACAATCCACAGTAGAGAAGTGGTACAGGTGAGTATATAACCAGCCGCTTAACAATTACTATCACACATTGTATGTCACATTGGTGGTGATTTACTCGCATATTTTCACTTCCATTCCTATTTTTGCACATTTATTCACATTAATTTTGTGTGTAATGTATTTGTTCAATTCACTTTCACGGTCACAAATTCATGATACATTCCTCACTTTCTTGATTTTTTGGTATTAAGCACGTCATATTCACACTTGGTTCACCCAGTTTCCATTTCTATATAACCAGCACACCAGGTCTTTTAACTGGGTTCATCAATATTTTATTTATACAGGTCGATATTTCAATTCTCTGGGGAACCTTTTTCAAGGCACATACAAACCGTACATTTCTCTGTATGTACACACAGTGCTGATATATTAAAAATGTATACAATACTTATTACATGCTTTAATTTAAAAGGGGAAGAGTCTTTTTGTTTAAAAAAAAAATCTTAAATGGAACTGTATGTTTGCAAATAAAAAAAAGTTATCAAAGTCCATAAGTAAAAAGAAGAGAAAACAGAATTTTTTTGGGGATATCAGTGCACTGTTTTGTGGTCAAGTCAAACAAACTCCATGTATGGAGGAACATAGCAGTAACACCCCACTGATTCGCTGTAACCGGAAGGTTTCTCTTAGGAGTAGGTCATCCAGTTATCAAAACAAGGAATTGCAGGGACAACCCCTACTAGGACTAAATTGAACTAATTCCAGTTACATGTGTTAGGAATGTGTACATATATATGTGGGTTCCGCGCTGTTACTAATGCAGGAAGCGCCATACTGTTCTTTTGCAAGTAAGATTACTGTGTGGATAGCAAGGTTGCGCATGCGCGAGGAAAGCGCGCGAACGGCCACCAATCCGGCGGGACCTTGGGGTTAAACTTTGAACTGTGAACTGTGGAAAAATCAGCTGAGGCTGGAGACCAATAGGGTGATCGGATTTTGGAGAAGGGAGAGACAGGAAGCGTGTGGGAGGACACACGAGTGAGAGAGTGGAAGGAGGAAGGTGGCGGAACCTCGTGTGTGTGAGCGGAGGGTCAGTGACCCTTCCGCTTAGGACAGATACATTCCCCAGCCCCCAGGAGTAATACCCCTGTCATCGTAGGGTGCTGCTTTTGTAGGGACGGCCGTAGCAAGTAGGGAAGCATCCCGTTAGTGCTGGTTCAGCTGCAGGAGTAGCGGACGCCATCTTGGTTTGGAGACAGACCGCAGAACAGAGCAGAGTGTCCGTGAAAGGTCTGGAACGACACTACGGACCCTTTTTGAAGAGGTGTGGTCACCGCAGTGACCGGGAGGTATTGTTAATCATCAAGTGCACCTACACCGGTCACCAGGCGCTGATCCCGCCTCCCACTAACTAATTGGGGGCACTAGTGTGCTAGCAGACTATTCAATATAAGTACTAGTGCCAGGACATACTCATTTGGAGAGTGGCAGAGCCACCTGTGTACAGGACATTTGCCCTTTTAAGGTGTGGCAGAGCCACAGTGTGTTATGTTATGATTATAGAGTGTAAGAGTCTTATGCATGTTATGTGTATTCTGCGTTATCTTATTAGTTAGGGAAATAGTAAAAGGTTGCTGGTTGCACAAATACAGTTTGTTACATTTTCTTACTCAGGGTAGATCTTCAAAAATGGAGATCCTGGGTAAGTGGAGGCGCTGCACCATGTTAAGAGCGGGTAAGACCCCAGGCTCCCCAACAGCGGAGGCTTAGAGCTTCTGGAGCCACAGGTAAAACACAGCATTAGTAGTTCCTTGTTCAGGGGTTCAGAAAAAGGGCTACATTTGGAGGCGCTGCTGAGATAGTTAGACCTGGGGTGCCCCCACATTTTTTTTCTCCATTTGTGCAACCAACCCACATCATGTCGGTGCCCTCGGCGCTCGAGGTGCGCAAGTGGGCCCAGCGGCGCGGGATTCCCCTGAATCGTGTTTTCGCGCTGGGCCATGTTCCCGCCACGATCTCGTTAGGTACTGTGACCGAACAGGTCCGGAAGCTTCCCCTCCTGGACAATGCCCAGGTGCAAGACCATTTCTACGACCGCGACCAGGCCTGGCGCCGCGTCTTGTATGTCACTGAACAAGAAATATGCCCCGAGGCCTTGCCCCGTATACTACTGCTGCCAGAGGCCCCGGGGGTACGCTGCCCCATAGTCCAAGTGGACACCTCAGCACCGTTAGCCACTTCCACCCCACAGAGAGAGTATACACCCACAGCAGGTGCCGCGGCTGGGGGCCCAGATCAATCCCCTGACCGTGGCTTGCAACCTCGCTGGCCGGCAGCCCTGAGCCTAGGCTCCTCGTCCACCCCGTCCGGCCTGCGGTCTGGCCTCAACCGACTTAGCCTATCAAGACTGGACACCTACCCCTCAGTTGGGGATAGCTTACCTGGAGACACCTCTATTCCCACGATAGCAGCCGCTCTCCACCACACCACACAGTCGCTTCAATATAGGAAGTTAAAGGCCTTCTCCGGTGAGAAACCCACGCCCCAAGGGGAAGTAGGGATAGAGGACTGGTTAGACCATACAGAACAGGTGCTACCTGAATAGACCTGCACGGACGCGGTCCGGAGACAGCGCATCGTTGAGTGCTTACGACCCCCTGCGTCCCACATGGTGCACTACTACCGGGATGACAACCCGGAGGCTGATGCAGCGGATCTCATCTACTGCCTGACGAAGGCTTATGGGGCTCCTGTGGATACTTATGCGTTGATGGCCAAATTCCATGCGTTAGCCCAGAAGGAAGGGGAGATGGTATCCGACTTTCTCAGGCGACTGCACCTGGACTTATGGAACCTGGTGAGGAAGGGCGTGTTGCCAAGGATGGAAGCCAATGGACTGTGCACCACTCAGCTGTTGAGGGGGCTCCTACCCCTGCACCCCGTGTCAGTAGCTGCCTAACGCCCGGGCAAGCCTTATCATTTCACGACCTAATGGACCGGGTCCAAGCGCACGAGACGGTGTTGTTAGGGCGTGACCTAGCACTTGGGAAAAAGCCCCAGCCCGGGAGTAAGGAGGTCAAGAAGGTGGAACCAAAGACCGACGCGCCCGAACCTGGGGACCCCGACCCCGAGGACGCCGGCGCACCAGTGACGCCCAGATCTCGTCCCCCGACCAGGCGAAGTTCACCAACCGGGAGAAGCGAGAATTACCTCAGCCAAACTCAGTGCTACGCGTGTGAAAAGATGGGACATCTGCGTGCCCGTTGCCCCACCCTGCGGAAAACGGCGTCCCGGCCGGCGCAGTCGATGCCGTGCAAGACCCTGGAAGATGGAGAGGCGTCGCCGCCCCCCCCCAAGCAACCGAATCGGCCCCGCTGCCATTATTCGGGTAGTTATTGAGGGCATCTACGCCGCCGCCTTGTTGGACACGGGATCCCAGGTGACCATCGTGTATAGGCCCTTCTACGACCAACACCTACATCGATTGCCGTTACTCCCTGCGGATGCCTTGCGACTCAGGGGATTGAGTCATGAGGATTACCCCATCGAGGGAATAGTAAAGGTGCAGTTAGATATTCCCCAGCTGAACACGGGTAAACATCACCCCATGGAAGTGGAGGCCTTAGTGTGCCCCGAACCTCCGGATCACCCCAGCGCCCCAATCATTTTAGGGACTAACACTGACATTGTGCGCGCGGTGTTCCGCATGTATTTGCAAGAAGCGGGCGAGGCTCCGCTGCTAGCCCTGGCAGCCTGCCCCGTCCTCCAAGAGGTCTGTGGTAAAATCGCAACTGAAGAAGAGCATGGGGTGCTCTATAGTCAAGAGTGGGGGCTGACTCAAATTCCCCCGGGGGAAGGAAGAATGATGGTCGCCGCCTGTCACTACCCGGACCGACGCCCGGAGGATCAGCTCTTTTCCTTAGAGAGTGTGGCCCAAGACGAACAACGGCTGGGCTACGAGGTGTTGGCCTCCGTCAAAAAATGGCCCAGGAAGATTCCGGATCGCACCTGGGTATACGTGCGGAATATCTCTCCATATCCCATGAGTATTGATCGGCGCCAGCTGCTGGGCAGGATATACCCCGTGACCCCCGACGAAAAGGGCTTGACGGGGCGTCCCAGTAACCAAGGTCCTACCCTCGAACCCCTGCTAGAATTCGACTTTGGAGATTCTCCACTCCCGGAAGAATGGAGGGAGAGACTGCGTGTCGAGCTACAGAAACGACGATGTGTATTCTCCACCAGTGATATGGATGTGGGGTGCAGCCGCAGTGCCCGTCACACCATCCGAATGAACGACGCTACCCCCTTCCGGGAACGTTCCCGGCGGCTCGCCCCGCGGGACGTAGACGAGGTGAGGAGATTACTCGCTGAAATGGAGAAGGCTGGGATCGTGCAGGGATCCCGAAGCCCTTACGCATCACCCATCGTGGTAGTCCGCAAAAAGAACGGGACGGTCCGTCTCTGTGTGGACTACAGAACCCTGAATACCCGCACCATCCCCGATCAGTACACACTGCCCCGAATCGAGGATCTCTTGAACGCTCTGACGGGAAGTAAATGGTTCAGTGTGCTCGATTTCAGGTCAGGGTACTACCAAGTACCTATGGGCCAGGAAGACCAAGAAAAGACGGCCTTCATCTGCCCATTAGGATTTTATCAATTTACCCGCTTGCCGCAAGGGATCTGCGGGGCCCCGGCCACATTCCAGAGATTGATGGAAAAGACTCTTGGAGACCTGAACCCGCAAGAATGCTTAGTGTACCTGGATGACATTATAGTGTTCGGGCGAACTCTAGAGGAACACTCCGAGAGGCTGATGAAGGTGCTGGATAGACTTCAGGAGGAGGGCCTCAAACTGTCTCTGGACAAATGCAAGTTCTGTCGGTCTTCCGTGACGTATGTGGGCCACATTGTGTCGGCTGAAGGGGTGTCCACCGATCCAGGGAAGATAGAGGCTGTGGTGAATGGGCCTAGGCCCAATAATGTCCAAGAGTTGCGGTCATTCTTGGGATTTGGTGGCTATTACTGGCGGTTCGTGGAGGGCTATTCCAGCAAAGCCAAGCTGTTGAACAATCTTCTAAAAGTCTATCCGGGAGAGAACGAACAAAAAGGGGTCACGGCGCAAACACCCTTTGGGGAAAAATGGACCCCGGAATGTGAACAGGCATTCCTGAACTTAAAGACCAGCCTCACCCAGGCCCCGGTCTTGGCCTATGCAGATCCGGAACGTGAATACGTCCTACATGTAGACGCCAGCCTTAGTGGGCTGGGAGCTGTCCTGCATCAGAAGTATGAGACGGGGCTCTGCCCAGTGGCGTACGCGAGCCGAAGCTTGACACCTAGTGAGCAGAACTATCCGGTCCATAAACTGTAATTCTTGGCCCTGAAATGGGCAGTGGTGGACAAGCTGCACGACTACCTGTATGGGGTACAGTTCGAAGTACGCACGGACAATAACCCCATGACCTATATAAATACGTCCGCCAAATTGGACGCCACGGGATACCGTTGGTTAGCTTCCCTGGCCAACTACAGTTTCAATCTTAAGTACAAACCAGGACCCACCAACATAGGGGCCGACGCCCTGTCTCGTCGACCGGGCCTTCAATCCACCCCTGATGAAGAAGTATGGGAAGAAATCCCGGGTCCAGGAATCCGTGCCCTCTGCTCTGTAGCTGCAGTAGTCAATAATCAGGTGGCATTCTCGGAACTACGGGTTGCTGATTCTCTGGGATGCCACTCGCGAGCCATTCCCCGGGCTTATCAGGGTCGAGAAGGGATGAATATTACGGAAGATAACATTATCTCGTGGAGGGATTTAGTGCATTACCAAACTCAAGACCCCGTAGTGGAGCTGGCCCGTCAAGCGGTACAACAAGAAAATCCCTCTATACTTAAGCAAGCCCCCAAAAACTTGGTGAAACTCCTGTTGAATGAGTTTGGGAAGTTCGAAATGGACAATTGTTTATTATATCGGGTGATTCCATATCACAACCATCCCGATCGGCGGCAGCTGTTCCTGCCGGAGCGCTTGAGGAATATGGTCCTTCGGGCCCTTCACGATGACCATGGCCATCTGGGCATTGATAAGACATTCGGGTTACTACAGGATAGATTCTACTGGCCTAGGATGAGAGAGTCCGTGGAACAGCATTGTCGAAGGTGTAACCGCTGCTTACAAAGGAAAACACTGCCCACCAGGGCGGCTCCCATGGCGCACTTGAAGAGTTCGGGCCCCATGGATCTGGTGTGTATGGATTTTCTCTGTATTGAGCCCGATAGTCGGGGCATTAGCAATGTACTAGTGATTACTGACCACTACACCAGGTACGCCCAAGCGTTCCCTACGAAAGATCAGAAGGCCGTAACGGTGGCCCGAGTCCTGTGGGAAAAGTATTTAATTCATTATGGATTACCAAATCGCCTCCACTCTGATCAGGGCAGGGACTTTGAGAGTACGCTAATAAAGGAATTGCTAACACTACTAAACATTGCCAAGTCACGTACCACCCCGTACCACCCCGAAGGGGATGCTTTGCCCGAACGGTTCAACCGTACTTTGTTGGATATGTTAGGGACCCTGACAGGCTCACAGAAGACGGAGTGGAGTAAGCACGTAGAGACATTGGTACATGCTTATAATTGTACCCGGCATGAGTCCACAGGGTATACCCCGTACTTTCTGATGTTCGGAAGAGAAGCCCGATTACCGGTGGATGTGCGGCTGCGGATATCTACCGATGGGGTATCCAACCGAACGCACTTCCGATACGTACAGCGGTTACGGGATAGTCTGCAGCAGGCCTATAAATTGGCTGAAAGAACGACAGCGCAATTGAATGCGGGGAATAAAAGACGCTACGATCACAAAGTGCGTCACAAGGAAATTCACCCCGGTGATGCGGTTCTCCTACGCAACTTAGGTGTCCCCGGGAAACATAAATTGGCTGACCGTTGGCGAGAAGGTGTGTACGAGGTGGAGTCACAGATGCCTGGCCTTCCCGTGTATCGGATCAAGGACTCCGAAGGCCGTGTAAAAGTGTGGCATAGGAATCACCTGCTTCCCATACCTCAAGTAGGGAACGACGAGTTGGAAATACCCATAACACCAATAGATGGAGAAGTTGGAAAACCAGAGCATGGCTTAGAGACTGTAAAACTTGCCACCTCTGAGGATCCGATGGAAGGAACCTCTCAAAGGGGCCTTCCGGCCACAGGGGGCATCTTCCGAAGGAGCTACGGGTAAAGAGCCCCTTCGCCCGAAACTGGACAATCTGACTCCAATGAGTCGGTCATTAGATCCACAAAGCCCATGTTTCACACCCCAGAGAGACTTTGCAAATGCTGGAAACCCCTCAAGGGTAGAGATGGAAACAGCAGTTGAGACTGGATACTCTGCGGAGGAAGCCGAGGAGGACCAGCCTCGGCGGAGTCAAAGAACCAGTCAGCCTCCCATGAGAATGGCGTACGATCAATTTGGGGCACCCCATTATGAGGCTCAGCAGTGGGCTCGGCATAGAATGCAATCTATGGTGGTACTGTTCAATGAAATGTGTAACCTAATTTAGGGGAGAAGGGCTGTGTAAATAAATTCATATATATGTTCTGTAGGTAGTCCAGCGGGGACGTTGGATTCTGGAGAGGGGAGAATGTAAGGATGTGTTAGGAATGTGTACATATATATGTGGGTTCCGCGCTGTTACTAATGCAGGAAGCGCCATACTGTTCTTTTGCAAGTAACATTACTGTGTGGATAGCAAGGTTGCGCATGCGCGAGGAAAGCGCGCGAACGGCCACCAATCCGGCGGGACCTTGGGGTTAAACTTTGAACTGTAAACTGTGGAGAAGTCAGCTGAGGCTGGAGACCAATAGGGTGATCGGATTTTGGAGAAGGGAGAGACAGGAAGCATGTGGGAGGACACACGAGTGAGAGAGTGGAAGGAGGAAGGTGGCAGAACCTCGTGTGTGTGAGCGGAGGGTCAGTGACCCTTCCGCTTAGGACAGATACATTCCCCAGCCCCCAGGAGTAATACCCCTGTCATCGTAGGGTGCTGCTTTTGTAGGGACGGCCGTAGCAAGTAGGGAAGCATCCCGTTAGTGCTGGTTCAGCTGCATGAGTAGCGGACGCCATCTTGGTTTGGAGACAGACCGCAGAACAGAGCAGAGTGTCCGTGAAAGGTCTGGAACGACACTACGGACCCTTTTTGAAGAGGTGTGGTCACCGCAGTGACCGGGAGGTATTGTTAATCATCAAGTGCACCTACACCGGTCACCAGGCGCTGATCCCGCCTCCCACTAACTAATTGGGGGCACTAGTGTGCTAGCAGACTATTCAATATAAGTACTAGTGCCAGGACATACTCCTTTGGAGAGTGGCAGAGCCACCTGTGTACAGGACATTTGCCCTTTTAAGGTGTGGCAGAGCCACAGTGTGTTATGTTATGATTATAGAGTGTAAGAGTCTTATGCATGTTATGTGTATTCTGCGTTATCTTATTAGTTAGGGAAATAGTAAAAGGTTGCTGGTTGCACAAATACAGTTTGTTACATTTTCTTACTCAGGGTAGATCTTCAAAAATGGGGATCCTGGGTAAGTGGAGGCGCTGCACCATGTTAAGAGCGGGTAAGACCCCAGGCTCCCCAACAGCGGAGGCTTAGAGCTCCTGGAGCCACAGGTAAAACACAGCATTAGTAGTTCCTTGTTCAGGGGTTCAGAAAAAGGGCTACACATGTCTAAGGGATCTGGGTGATCAGTGACTTTTTTTTTGTTACCCAAATCGGTCACCTAAGTATTTAAAAATAAAAAATTTTAAAGCTAGACTTTGGAGGGGTTTGATTTCCCCTGGCTACTGATAGTGTGTGATTTTCAAATGCTTGAACAGCCAGAGTTCCACCTCTAGTTGGTCTTACCACTTTCTCGATTCTAATATATTTTATTGATCTGGAAAAGAATAACCAGCTACTAGACAAGGTTTAGCCGGTGCATTTTTGATGTCTTTTGTTCGTGAGACAGTTTTGTGTTGAGATATTCTCTCTCTTAATGTCCAAACTGTACAACCCACATAGAAAGAAGAACAATGACACACCAGCAAATAAACAACTACGAGAGGAGTAGTAAATAAAGCTCTTAAATATCGATTTGTTCACTGGTGTGTGGCTGAGGACATTTTTGTGTTCAGAGAGCAGACAGCAGATCAGGGAGCCTGGTAGTGGATTTAGATATTTTTAGTTTAGGATCTCAATGTTCTAACTCGCGTATACTAATCTGGGTGGGGCTATAGTCAAATTATATTGTTCCTTCTGGGCAATATGCCAATTAGGATTCTATTATGTTTTATAAAATCTAAATGTTGAGGAAACTGTATTAAATAGAGTAATATTCTGAAATGTTCTCAGGCCCTTTTTCTTCTCTCATGGTCACAATTTAATTTGATTATAATTAGAAAATGTAAGATATACACGGGAAAAACATTTTTCAATGCACGGACGGAACACTTCTTTTTTTAGTAGCTGGTCATTCTTCTCCAGCTTAATAAAATGTATTGGAATTGAAAAAAAAAAAAATGATTAAACAAACCAGTGGTGGTGATTTAAAATTTAAAAAAAATCTCTTTTTCAGAATATTAACATTTTATAATTAACTTAACTTGTTTATAACAAAGACATTCTGATCTAATATTTGAGCTGGCAAATGTGAATTTTAGGGTAACGCAGTATTAGTAAATAAAACATATACACCAGAGTTTGATAATTGTTAAATAAAATGTTATTATTTTTTGTTATATAATATCCCTTGAGAGGTAGTTACTGTGACCAGTCTCTTTACTTGTCCAACTTTAGTATAGAGAATTATTTGATACTACACTATTATAGGCTATTGGAAATAATATTTTATCAGGTTGAGTGCAACTTTTTGGGATCTATCCTGATCTTCTCCGATCAGACAATGTATTCTAGTATTTTCTCTCCCATATGCACCCCTGTATGGTGCTAAAGCGCTTACTAGATACAGCTGAACCCCGTTATAGCGCGGTCCTTGGGATCCACAACCCCGAGACCGCGTTATAACCGTGTTGCGTTAAAATTTCACCGGCATCTAGCTCTCCCTCCTAATTGCAGATGTCAGCTCTCCTCTGGGCTCCTCCCTCCTCATTGCAAATGTCAGCTCTCTCCTCTGGGCTCCTCCCTCCTCATTGCAGATGTTAGCTCTCTCCTCGGGGCTGTGTTCACGTGCTCTTTTCTCTGGTGCGTGGGGTTATTTCTTTTTTTTAAACATTCAATTCAATGCTTTATTGACTACCAGACACAGACACATACACACACCATGTGGGAATTGAACATTAATACATTTTGTACAAAACACATGCAGGGATTGAACTCAAGACCTTCTGATACCAATGCCTTACCTATTTCCTCTACACCATAGGCTTGGTCCTCTACAACACATTGCCACAGAGTACATGTCAATGTTAAATGTTAAGTCTATTTTTAGATGTCTATGACATCACCCATCTCCTGTGGTGTAGGGGTACAAATCTTAACTAGACAAGGGAAAGGGCCTGGGTTCAATTCCTGTATGTGTTTTGTACAAAATGTATTAATGTTCAATTCCCACTTGATGTGTGTATGTGTCCGGTAGTCAATAAAGCATTGAATTGAATGTTTAAAAAAAAAAAATAGCACACGACGGCAGGAGAGCAGAGAGATGAGCACATGGACAGCTGGAAGAAGAGAGCACCGGAAAGGCGGCAAAATAGAGGATTTGAGATGCCGATAAGATGGCAAAATGGAGGCTTTCAATTCGGGAGCAATGCTCAGACCGCGTTATAAGCGGATTCGCGTTGTAGCGGATCGCGCTATAACGGGGTTGAGCTGTATTGGGTTTGAGCGGTGATTCCTTTTCTGTATATTTATAGAACTGAATTCAAATTATTTCAGAATACTCTACATGCTTCCGTCCTTATTAATGTTACAGGGTTTTTGTGTACTTTCAATAACCAATCTAGACTTCACATATCAGGTTGTTGTACTCATTTTATCCCTGTAACATATTCATCACATGTAGTTATTCCTGATAGGTTATTCTAATACTAATATTTGTACTATATCTGAAAGCTTTGCTTTTCAATTCATTATTTGGTTTGTTTACTTTAAATTGCCAGTTTAATCTGAATACTCCCATTGAACATAAAAGGCAGTTAATAAAAATACCACTTGTGGTGAATTTGCATGATCAGACAGGTCTGCAAACCGGTCTTTATCCATTATCACGTAGCAAAGTCATGTCATTACCCAGAATCCATGGCTGCAGTGGAAGCACTGTATGCAAAGCGATAACGGGGAAAGACAGGGTTGCAGAACTGTCTGAGACATGTAAATGCACCACAAGTGGTATTTTTATTTACTGTGACTGAACTTAGAAATCATTTGAAAATGTCAAAGAGGGCTTGCAGATAATGAACTCCAATTTGAATTACAATATACAGATGCAGCGGCCATTATTTTAACAAATCACGGCTCAGTTTTCGTGTGCGCTGCTGTACTCCACGTGGCATGAACGCGGCCAATCGCCCCAGGCACACGTGTTTATCGCGGTTGCTTTGTTTGAATTTCATGGATTGTGTGCAATTAAATGCAATGAAGTGAATTGTAATGTGTGCAGTACTGTGCTACTGTGCTACTGTGTCAATTTCAGGTGTTTAAAAGCCAGAACACTAAAATGCCATTTTATGCACTCGCGTCTTAAGGCGTTACGGTTGGAAGAAATCCCGCTCCATGACATGGGTATTCCAAGGTATACACCACGTGATTTGTTAAAATAATGGCCGCTGCATCTATACAGTGGCGAGAAAAAGTTTGTGAACCCGAATGATAATTACGGAAATTCCAAAGTTTTTGAAGTGAAACTTCTATGCTAAAACCTATCAAATGAAAATTTCCCTTGGAGTAAATCGGCTTGTTGGAGACAGAAGTGCAGTCCCAGAAGTGATGTCACTGCTGGCAGAAGAGGCCGTTATGTCAGCTGAAGCGCATGCAAAGGCCTCCCACGCTCGGTGCGCAATCGCCAGAGCCATTGCCGACAGCTCGGTACACATGCGCAGTAGCACAGGCACAGGTGCAACACACACACACACACACAGAGACGCACACAGACACACACACACTCCTGCGCAGTAGCCGCCGGCACACACAGACAGAGACACACACACACACACACACACACACACACAAGGAATTCACAGTTACTATACATATAGAATTGCAAACAGGTAAAGCAGGGGGGGTTTACCGCGCACGCACGTTCCAAGTTAAACTTCTTTGCGTTTTGGCACTGAAATTGTGTTTTAATTCAAAACATCAACATCACAAATACAATTTCTGTGACAAAACAGAAAGAAGTTTCACTTAAAATGCGCGTGCTCGGGGCACACGCACACTTTTTTCCCCATGATAAACTTCTTGAATCAAAACCAGTCTATTCTTAAATATCGAATAGAGTTTATATGAACCAATTCCTTGTCTTTTGAAACTAAATGATGTATGCATTAGACAATGAGTAATTAAGAGTCAGGGTATTTGTAAAAGTAAGTGAAACCCTGGTTTTATCAGCTAAATTAAAGGGGATAATAAGGACCAAGTGTTTAAATAATTAGGTAGATCTTCAGGGTGAGTTTGGGAGGCCCCACCCTATATAAAGATCAGAAACTTTGTGAGTTTGGTCTTCACCATACAGGTGTGTGGAAACACCATGCCAAGATCAAAAGAAATAGCTGAGGATCTCATAAAAGCAGTTATTGATGCTCACCAGTCTAGAAAGGGTTACAAAACAAATGCTAAGGATTTGGGGCTCCACCAATCCACTGTCAGACAGTCTACAAAGACACATTTCAAGACCACACTCTACCCAGGACCAGGTCGTTCGACTAAAATCTCTCCTAGAACACACCGGCAAACTATCCAGGAAGTATAGTAAAAATGTAGAACTTTTTGGCCTCAATGAGAAACGTTATGTTTGGCGAAAATCAAACATTGCGTTTGCACAGAAGAATCTCAACCCAACCGTCAAGCATGGTGGTGGGAGTGTGATGTTTGGGGCTGCTTTGCTGCCTGAGGACCTGAACGGCTGGCGATCATTGACATAAGCATGAATTATGCATTGTGTCAGAAGATTTCTAGAGGCGAAGGTCAGGCCAACTATCCGTGAGCTGAAACTGAACTGAAAGTGGGTTATACAGCAAGACAATGATCCTAAACATACAAGCAGATCTACAAAAGAATGGCTGCAGAACAAGAAATCCCGCGCTTTAGAAAGGCCTAGTTAAAGTCCGGACCTGAACCCTTGGCAGGGCCTGAAGCGAGCTGTCCATGCAAGGAAGCCCTTAAATGTCACTGAGTTGAATCAGTTCTGTGAGGAATGGGCCAAAATTCCTCAAAACCGATGTCAGAGACTGACCAGCAGTTACAGGAAACGCTTAGTTAAAGTCATTGCTGCTCAAGGGGGTGCCACCAGGTACGGAATCTAAAGGTCCACATACTTTTTGACATGGATATTGAATGTGAATGTGGATACTGTAAATAAATGTTGAAAAAGTATCATGTTTTGTGTCATTTGTTTGATCAGGATATCTTTATCTATTATTAAGACTTAGATTAAGATCTAATGACATTTTAGATTTTAAATGTGTGAAAATCCTAAGCGGTTCACAAACTTTCTCACCACTGTACATGAAAGTAGGATTTCAGACAATTGACGTCAGTATTTATATATTAATTCATACAGCATTGCTAATTTAATGTAAGTGTTTTATAGCTGCAAAATGGCACACATTAATAGATTCTGCCTAAAAAAAGTAGTAAAGGCAAAATTGGACTGCAAGCATATCAATTCTGAAAATATAATTCCTGATAAATTCAGGTAATTAGTTTCTCTTCAAACGGACTCAGAATTACATTTTCAACAAAAACATATAGCAACATCCCTGAATGTTGTTATACCTGTTTCTGTGAATATATTCATCTCCTCTCTCTTCAAACCCTTTCAACCACAGTGGATTCACCAGTAAAACAAAACAAAAACTGCAACACAAATATGATAATGTATTTTCTGACAGTAGAGATGTAAAAGTGGAGAGCCAGAAGAGTTTTCACATTAGTATTTAGTTTAGTTCTCTCAGTCCAACGATTTAAACATGTAGTTATGTGTAATAATTGTCCACCTCACTTGCTAGTAGTCAGTGCTTTGTCAACTGTCTTGAGCAGAGGCCCCTCTGGCAATGCTGATGTTTTTTAAAGAAATTACACCCAACAAACCGTGTAATTAATGGTCATCACTTTGTGTCTCCACATACACAATTTGGTACAATTATACGGTGGGATAAAAACATCGCCCGATGATCGGTCTATATGGGACCTGAAACGTTGTCTTTACACTGTTCTTGGCTGTCACATTAAATGGCGAATTGCATGATGAACTTGTGAGTAGCGCTCTACTTTGTATGAAGGGGCCTGCTCAGAGCTCTGCAGACAGATCCGGAGATGCACTAGCAACAAAAGTCTACTGACAGCCACATACACAATGACTGTTCCTGTCTGAATATAGAGGAATTATACTTGTACACAGATTTGAGGAGCTATTTATTTTCTGGGGAGAGATGGAGTGCTGAATGTCTTCGAGACCTAAAAAATGCTGCATTTCATATGCAAAAATGCTACGTTCATTTAATAAAAGCAAAAAATGTACCACTTGTGAGCGCCTTCACATATCTCAGACAGGTCTAAAACCCTGCCTTTCCCTATTATCTCTTACACAATGCTTCCACTGCAGCCAGGGATTCTGGGTAATGACATGCAAATGAGCACTCGCAGAATGTCACCTTTACACTAAAAGCAGAATTATACAGAACATGTTTATAGGCAAATCTAAACCAAGAATATGTGTTGCCTACTGCATGGAAGAATGCAGCGGGTTTGGTGAAACTACATAAGGCATATCAATGGATGTTTTTTGTATTTTTCCTTTTTTAAAGAACCATAACCTTACTGCATATCTTTTGGCAGATCACCATGAAATGGCTTTTCAACTGGTAGAAATATGGTACACGTACATGCTCTTGTATTCCTACCCGTTTCACTGCCTTTAAAGAAGCAATCCAAGCATGCGATTATTTTGGGCCAATTTTATTATTTTTTAAAATATGATTGAAGGGGGTCTCCGGAGCAGAACCACATTAATTTATTAATTGCAGCTCCGGGGACCCCCTGCTTCCGGAGATATTTACCTCAGTATGGGCTTGCCGGTAGCCACTCCCCTCAGCTAGCTGGGTTAATGTAATGGCGGAATTTCAAAGTTCCTGCGGGCTAATAGGATACCGTAACGTTATCAGCGGTAGCTGTAAAGTTTGACGAAATACCAGCACCCCTTTTGGAGGTCTGTATCTCGGGGAACAGGGGTCCTCGGAGTGGAAATTAATGGGGGTTCAGCTCTAGAAAAGCTCTGCTTCAAATCATACAGTATGTAAAATAAATAAATAAAGAAACTAACAAATGGCTTGGATTGCTCCTTAAATATGATGCACTACACTTCTCGCCTATATCATTTACTAACAAAATATGGCCCCACTCTGGTTCTAAAGGCAGAAGTAAACCACATTGTTTAATCAGGGGTTACATTCTGTAGGTGCATTCAAAATAATGAATGAATAAAGGAATGAAAAAATATATGACGTAAAATTGACAGATTACGTAATATACAGTATGTTAGTCAAAATGAACGGGATAGCTTTGTAACAGGTAACCTGCTTTTATACAACACAGGGCTGCTAAATTTAGGCATTCGTGTACCCTATTTTTAATGCCAAAAATGCTGAGTCACATAGGACTCCACCGGAGATACAGGAACAGTTATTCACACACATAATGAGATAAATACCTTCACTATCTTTAAATTTCTTGATGGCCACAATTTCTTTTGTTTCCTGAAATAAAAAAAAAAGATACACAATTAGCAGATAGCATGCATGGTACTCAATAAATATAGTCAACATGCAGCTCTTAAAAGGTCTGCTTAAAGCAGCCATGCTGATATAAAGCCACTCAAAATGACTCATCAGATGTCCTTCTGAAGCACCTGTGTAACTGGACCCCCAAAACAATTCTCATCTGGTCAGTGACTAGCTCTAACGGACACAGAACACAGGCTAGCAGCAGGTACGATTTTCTCCTTGTCCTATTTTTTGAGAGTGTAAGTCCAACTAATGAACATGACGGAGACATACTGTAGTGCTACCTTATTTTATTTACAATTTTCTGTTGCAGTCCTCTACTTGCATATGTCCACTTTTCATGCAAAAGTCACAAAAACCAAGAGATATTTCCAAGGGTGGATTGAACCACATTAAACAATATGGAACATGAACCCTTTGGGCACATTGTGATCACATGATTGCAGCATTACTGAATCCGGAAATGGAAGAGGAGCGGTCCTCCCTAAGGCTTTAACAATACAATATGTATAGAAAATACTGGACTCTGGTTATGATAACTTGTAATGTTCATTACAGTACTCTCAAGATACAGGGCTTCTGTCAAGTACGTAAAACGTTATGCAATTGCTAGTAGTACAGTACTAGGGACTTTGGATCACAAGAAGCAGAGTCTCCAGCATGGGGTCGTCAGCTCCATAAGGGCTGCAACAGCCTGGTAGCTGTGATATATTGGAGTTGGGGGGGGTCGGTTCACCCCTCTCCCCCACCGTGGGGAAAGCCGTCCCCCCCGAGTATATCGCATGACAACCACATGCCCCTCCCCCCCCCACCATCCACATGTGGCGAGACCCTGCCCCTTCTGCCCACGGGTCACACTGGGTCAGAGCAGACCACTAGATGTGCAGGGACAGGTGTGCTACAATACAGCCATGGGGTGATATCACCCAGCCCCTGGATCCTGCATGGGAACAGCAGGCAGGGTTCTCTCACCCCCACAGGAAGCTGCACACATCAATGGTTAGCACAAGCCTGGGATACAGACCATAACCACCATTCCCTTCCCCCTATCAGTGCACAACGAGGAGGAGGACAGGCCTCTAAGATTAGCAACACGCTTCAGACCCAGGTCAACTCCCTGTGAGGACGGTTTTCAACAGTGAGTTTAATGGTAAAAAATGATGGCTAAATGTGGGGCGCAGCAACCAAGAGCTCGATTTGTTCACAGACTCGAAAGGGTCACAAGGCTTCGATGCATACCTCAAAGGGGAATGATGCGCAGAACCATGGCCCCAGACATGGGTAGAGACAGGGTTAACAAAGAAGATCGCCTTTCTGAAGCTCTTCCCATCATAGTGGCAGTGGAGCTTTGGGTTAAGAAGCTTAGTAACAAACACGATATTCTGGTCTGACAACCTAGGGGTGATGGGAGCTGTGAACAGCCTCTCGGCTACATCAAGCCAGGGGATCCGGCTGCTGTGCAGGCGGGTGCAGCTAGGCAACAAACTTCATGGTCAGGCCCGTCGTCGGGGAAATTAAATGTAAATAGCTAATGCCTTATTGCATTTAAATTGGACAGCATTTAGATGTGCAGCGCCAACAGCAAGTGCCACAGGTCTAACATGCCCATGTCACCTTTGGCAGATAGGGATATTGGACTAATGGACCTGGTCCAGAGATCACTAGCCCCATGCACCTAGAAAACCTACCTCCGGGCTTGGCATGCGTGGCTAGCATTCAAGGAAGCGATCAGGATTAAAGGTAAGAGGAGGGGCAGCGAGCGGCTCTTTCGTTTCCTGCAGGCCCAGAAGCAAGCAGGGGTGACATGTGCTAGGGTTGGAGCCACATTAGCGGGTTTGGATTTTTTCCTAAAATACTATTGTAAGGACATAGCAAAAGATTTTATAGTGTGGAGAATCCTCATAAATTAGGATAGAGCCGAAGTCAAAAGAGCGCACAGTAGGGATCTTGTAACGCTAGACAGGCTGGAGGCATTGATTTGGGGCTACCAAAGAGGTATGCGTGAATACTGCAGAGGGGGAGCTGTTTAAAGTAGCGTTCACAGCTGTATTCTTTGGCGCGCTCAGTGTGGGTGATCTAATTGCTGCATCAAAAGTAAGCATGAGCTTAGGTTTGCTGCTCGTAGTAATTAAGAGGAGGAACACTGGCGTGCAGAATTCACAGGTCAAAAGCAGACCTGGGTGTAAAGGGGCATAGGTTTACCTCATAATTAATAGTAACAGGAGGCTATCCCTAGTCAGGTTGATAGAAAACAGTACACACGACACAGGCCCAAAGCGGGGGCAATTTCCTTATCCTCCATGACACAATGCCACTCGCAAGATAACACTTTTCAAAGCATGTTTAAGCGGTGCCTGGTGACTTGAGGGGGACGGACCCGGAGTTGTTTCGAACCTTTTCATTTAGAAATCGGCGCCGCTACAGTGGCGGCTCAGAACGGCTGTACACCAGAGCAAAAAATGAAACTGGGGAGGTGGAAGTCAAGTGCCTACATGGGTTACATGAGGGCTGAAGGGCACGGCAACGGGCAAATACATGAGTATTAACATTCTGTTCTATTCCCCCAATAGGCGACTACGTTAGAACCCTGGAAGTGTGAATAATGGGTCACTCATGCATTCTTTGGGCACCCGAAAGGACAAAGGAGCAATGGCATGGTCAACAGCTGGGTTTGGGTAAAGAGAGGATGAATTTGCTTTGGCTTGGGAAACGAGGGATGTGCTTGGTACATCTGCAACCAGCACTGGACAAGGCGCTAGCAGAGTTTAAGGTGAAACCCAATGTTATTTTGCTGCAGGGGAATGACCTGGCAAATACCAAACACTAGATTGTAATCTATGGGATAGAGCAAGAGTGTGCCCGTTTAAAGGTGCTATGGGGCAACATCTTAGTCATACAGTCAGAAATTATTCCAAGGCTGATATGGCGGGGGCCAGGAAAGTTGATCGGGAAGAAGCAAGTTATGAAGAAGGTTAACAGGGCCATGGGCAAATTCATTCTTTCTTGCGAGAGTTAAACACTGAAACACAGATCGATGCGAAGCACGGTAGCTGGCACAGAAGAGACTGTGTACACCTGTCAGCGAAAGGGTTGGATGTGTTCTTAAGGGACACCAAGGGGATATTGCAAGAGTAGCCATGGTCTGAGGCGCAGGGTCACAGCTTGGGGTGGGCGTCAGACATAGGATAGCCGGTGCCCGGTGGGGGGCCTCTGGGTGGCAGAGCTGTCGTGCCAGCCAAGCTCAAGAGACTGAGAATGGGTGAGAACTTTAGGGTCCACCCTTAAGGTAACTCTCAATGTATTACTTCCTGGTAAAATATTTTATAAAAATTATAAAAAAGTAGAGCCCCAAGAACAGCTTGGCAGGCTGTTGGTGTTGGCTTTAGGGCCAGGCCCAATCAACGCTGTGGGAAGGCTGGGTGCTAGCTTTAGGGCTGGGCCTAAACTGACGCTAGCGGAGGGAGTGCAGACCAACAATGGCTGATAAGGATCTCCCCTTTGGTAGAGCAGGTGGGGGGAGGGAGCTCGGCCAATTGCCGGCTAGGCAAAGATCTCCCGCTATTGTTAAAATCGTGTAGGGCTTGCAGGCAGGCGGATTTTAACAGATGCTGTTAAAATAAAGGGGTGAGTGGTGACCTTTTTTCTTCCAATGTTGTGTGGTCTCAAGTTATTCATGCTGTAGCATTACTGAGAGGGGGGAGGATTAAGCCTTTGTACAAGCTACATCTGCAGAAAGATTGCCAGTTATGAAAATTATGTCTTTTGTATGGTGAATCTGTAATGGAGCCAAACTCCTATAACATTTTGTGAAGCAACCACCACCAAAAATGAATTGCGCCTTTCAATTACTCTGTCCCTTATTGTCCGATTTGGAATCGTAATACAGACCGTTCATGACCAAACACTACATCTTCAATTCTGCTTCCGTGGCTCCTCTACTAAGTCATATAGTCTGAATCAGACTAGGCAATTTTTTTTTCTCTACCAAGTAGGATGGCAGGAACTAGCTTAATTTATTCAAACCTACTGTATTGTGTCATAAGGTCATTAAATATTATTTTTTTTTTTAATAGGATATACGGCATACACAGCCACAATTATAGCCCCATGACGGAATTTTTGCGACCGTAAATACGACCCCAAATTTTAATTCACTAAACGATGCTAATCTATAAAACACTTTAATGAGTGAAGGAGCAGAAAGGTGTTTTATAGATTAGCACAGTTTAGTAAATATAGCCCTAATTGTGTTGTTTATGGGAAACAAACATTACGTTTACCACCAAAAAGATAACGCAAAACGCACTGTAACAATGTAAGAAAACGCCTTAATACTGTGAAAATAATCAAACTTTATTGTGCAAAATATCCAAACATCCTGCTTGAGGTTGTAGATGTTTTTGCACATTATTGTTCACAGAATTTATGGGTGGTATTCTTCCATGTCTTTTTATGTAAAACAAAAGATATCCTCCACAGGCAAGAGAGGAAAAGGAACAATGATCTTATTCTTAAACAAGTTTCAAGTTATGAAAGTATGGGATGCCATAATCTGAAAATCCCCACACACACAGAGTGAGGACACTGGCGTGGAAAACTTCCAGATTATACTGTAGAAACACATTTTACCATTATTTCCAACTGCAATATTACTGTTTATTTTCAATATACATAATGGTTCTCCCAATACACAAATAGCCTGCATTGCAATGTGCCGCAGGCCTTCGTAGCACGAAATAGGTTAGTAAGTCAAGCACAGCAGTGGAAACAGCTGTTTGTCCATATCTGCGTTAGCAATGGTTTATGCGTTCGTGCTTCACTCTCTGAACGAGCCAACTCGAGCATAAATTATACATGGACATTTTAGTGACGATAAAACAAGTGAGCGGAGGACTGAACAGAAAGCACTAATTTCTGAAACATCTGATGCCAAATCAGATTTACTTTCTGTTGCAGATCTTGTTGGCTCAATTTAAACCAGTGATGTAGAAGTAAAATGCTGTGCGAGTTTGGTCAGTGTCCTTTAGGCATCATGTCCTACACTTAACAATTGCCATTTTTCTTTGGTTTTCACAGCCTTGAATCACAAGCTTCAAGTGAAGTGAACAACAAGGGAGTATAGCGACAAGTTAATAATCATATCAGACACCTACTGAACTGACCAACACTCCATATTTATGAGGTTTCCCTGATTTGTATGTAGCCTTCTTCCTGAAATCTCACTCATTTTCATCCAAAATATCAGGGAAAAGCTTTCAATTGTTGGCCAGTATGATTATACTTAGTATTATAATTTGAATATTAACAAGTAACACCTGTTAAGTGACAAACATTACAGTAGCTTTGGCAAATGGACAAGTTACACAAGCTTATTGATTAGTAAAGTATACAGGCATACCCCTATTTAAGGACACTCACTTTAAGTACACTCGCGAGTAAGGACATAATCGCCCAATAGGCAAACGCCAGCTCGCGCATGCACCTATCAGCACGTCCTGAACAGCAATACCGTCTCCCTACCTGTACCAAAGCTGTGCGCTAGCGGGGAGACTATAGAGCCTGTTACAAATGCGTTATTTACATCAGTTATGCACGTATATGACGATTGCAGTACAGTACATGCATCGATAAGTGGGAAAAAGGTAGTGCTTCACTAAGTAAATTTTCACTTTACATACATGCTCTGGACCCATTGCGTACGTTAATGAGGGGTATGCCTGTATACACAACAGGAAACTATTCATATTTCTTTATCCATAAAAGATTAAATGTATAAAAAAGTGTCAGTATGACAAATAAAATCAATCTGGGGGTTATACAGTATGTCCCCGGTATCCAGGTAATGGCGGCCGCACATCGAAGCTGAAAAGGTCATTTTATCATCCCGTCTTTTGGGCTGCTAATTTAATATGCTGCAAAGCTGCTTCCAAGGTTGAAGAAGAGTTGAACTCCATTCAGATAAATGAAACTTCTCTAGCATAGGACCATGCATCATAGCATATTGAATAGACATCTTAATGTCCATGTAAGAATATCTCTTTCTCTAGTCTGGGATGGAAAAATCCCGAGAGACTAACATTTAACACGTAGCGCCTATGCTCGGCGGGCTCCTAGGCTTTTTAAATATTTTTGTCCACCCGTTATATACCCTATTTCCTCGATTCTAAGACGCCATCGATTCTAAGACGCACCCTTGATTTAATTTTAAAAAAATTGGGGAAAAACCACCCACTATATTAAATGTGCAGAATTTTTTTCGGGAGAGAGAGAAGAGAGAGAAGAGAGAGAAGAGAGAGAAGAGAGAGAAGAGAGAGAAGAGAGAGAGAGAGAGTTGGGGGAAGAGAGAGAGAGAGGGGGGGAAGAGAGAGAGAGCGGGAGGGGAGGAAAGAGAGAGGGAAGAGAGAGGGAAGAGAGAGAGGGGGGGAAGAGAGAGAGAGGGGGGGAAGAGAGAGATAGGGGGGGAAGAGAGAGAGAGGGAGAGTTGGGGGGAAGAGAGAGAGAGAGGGGGGGAAGAGAGAGAGAGGGGGGGGGGAAGAGAGAGAGAGGGGGGGAAGAGAGAGAGGGGAGGGGAAGAGAGGGAGGGAAGGTTGGAGGGAAGAGAGAGGAAAGAGAGAGGGGGGGAAGAGAGCGAACGAGGGGGGAAGAGAGAGAGAGGGGGGGAAGAGAGAGAGGGGGGGGAGAGAGAGGGCGGGGTGAAGAGAGAGAGAGAGGGGGGTGAAGAGAGAGAGAGGGGGGGGGAGAGAGAGAGACAGAGGGGGAAGAGAGAAAGAGAGGCAGAGGGGGGAAGAGAGAGAGAGAGAGAGAGGGGGGGGGGAAGAGAGAGGGGGGAAGAGAGAGAGAGGGGGGGAAGAGAGAGAGAGGGGGGAAGAGAGAGGGGGAGAGAGGGGGGAGAGGAGAGAGAGAGGGGGGAGAGAGAGAGAGGGGAGAGAGGAGAGAGAGAGTGGGGAGAGGAGAGAGAGTGGAGAGGAGAGAGAGGGAGGAGATGAGAGAGAGAGGGGGAGGGAGGAGAGAGAGGGGGGGGGAGAAAGAAGAGAGAGAGGGGAAAGAGGAGAGAGAGGAGAGAGAGGGGGGAGAAAGAGGAGACGGGGGAGAGAGGAGAGAGAGAGGGGGGGAGAGAGGGAGAGAGGGGAATGGGGGAGAGAAGCGGGGGAGAGAAAGGAGAGAAGTGGGAGAGAGATTGGAGGGAAGGGGAGAGAATGAAAGGTCACACACACACACACACACAGATACATACACACACAGAGAGACACACACATACACTGAAAGAGAAAAACACACAGAGACAGAGATAGACACGGGGTGGGGGTGGCTTGTGGTGCCGGCAGCACAGCTGTGAGTAGCAGAGGCAGACAGAGGGAACGTGGGGCATGCAGCAGCCACACACTGCTGAATGAATCTCTCCTGTGTGGGGGCGGTAATTCCAGCAAGGGGGGGGTAAAGCACGGGGCATGCAGCCGAACATACACTGCTCCTTTGGGGACCGGCACTTGCAGGGAGGGGGGAGGGGTTGGTGGCAGAGTCGCGGGGCATGCAGCGGGACACACTGCTCCTTCTGTGTGTGGGGGGGGGGGGGGTGGCAGAAACGCAGGGCAAACGCTGAAAGCTGCTGTGGCTTCTGCAGCGCCCCCTGGCTGTTTTTTGTGTGTGTTTTTTTCAGTACATCGATTCTAGGACGCAGTCCCTATTTCAGACACGTGAAAAAGGGAAAAAAAATACGGTATTATTTTTTTCCCTTCCACCTTGTACTCCCAGCTCTATGTTTTAAAAAAACAAAATGAGACACCCGTACAGTAATAAGACTAGGTCCCCAGTGGCCACGGCTGCGTGCGCAATGGTGTGTGTGCCGTACACAAGGCACAGCCCTCTACGGGGCAGGCACCGGTCGGCAAGTGTGCGTGCACAAGCCGCGATGCGCAACCGCCTGGTCAAAAAACAAGATTTGTCTTTTGGCGCAGCGGGCGAGCATTGGCCATGTCACAGTGGCGGTTAAGCCAATGAGGGCGAATCAGCTGCATGACGTCATGGCCGTGGTGCCCCCCCCCCCCCAGTCGGATCACCTGCTCTTAAACCGCAGACCACAGGAGGAGGTTGTGTTAACAGAGAGTATTATCTTCTAGGGGTTCCATGTAAAAATGGATTTCAGGCATACGGGACACTGTGTGCTCATTTGCATGTAATTTCCCAGAATCCCTTGCCGCAGTGGAAGCACTGTATGCTAGGTTATAATGGTAAAAGGCAGGTTTGGTTGTACTGGCTTTGCAACTTGAGACATGAAGTAGGTCTTCACCACAGATTATTTAAGTTATGGTGGGTGAAAAGGTGACTAAAAACCCTCCACTGTATAGCATATAGCATAGCATACAACCAACCTCACACTGACGAGACCCATAAGGTCGAAACAGTCTGTCTGAGTGGGTTTATTGGCTTTGCATCTCATCCCAGGCTATGTTTAAAAGCTGTGTTTAAAGCAGCATGCATTGGCTTAAGGGTTTAACCATGTAATGTGGTCTGGAGACAAAAGGTGGCACTGTGTGCTCATTTGCATGTAATTTCCCAGAATCCCTTGCTGCAGTGGAAGTGCTGTAGGCTAGGTGATAATGATGAAGGGCAGGTTGCAGACCTGTCTAAGACATGTGAATGTGCTCACAAGTAATATTTTTATATGATATATGGCAGAGCGTTTTTAGTCACATTTTCACCCACTTAACTTAAATTGTGTGTGTGTGTCCTGGTCCTATCATTGTAAGTCCTGGTAAGGCGCAGGCAGCGTTAGGGTTAAATCCCTCTCACATGGGCCAGCATGACAGTTCCTTAGGCTTATGGGTTCCAGGTGCAGTCTGGAAGCCGTTGGAGCATGTGCCAGGGGGATGGGATCACTGGAGGAGTGCTGCCCATTTTACCAGGGCTTAGTACAGCTGAACCCCGTTATAACGCGGTCCTTGGGGTCCACAACCCAGACACCGCGTTATAACCGGGACCGCATTAAAATTTCACGGGCATCTAGATCACTCTCCTCATTGTAGATGTCAGCTCTCGTGCGCGGTACAAACCTTACTAGCATATGAAAGGGCATGGGTTCGATTCCTGTATGATATGGTATAATTTATAAATTCTAAAAAAAAATTAAATAGCTTATAAATTATTCTTTTATTTTTATTATATTGTATAAATTATAAATAATAAAGAATAATAAATAATAATAATAATAATTAACAATTTCTTAACAATTGATTCTTAAGTATCATTAGTTAACAAATGATACTTAACTAATGATACTTAACAAAATGATACTTAACAAATGATACTGTATTGTATGTATTATAAGTTTATTCTTGTGTGCATGATTTTCCATTTATTGTATAAATTTCACTTGTTCACTAAATGCACAGTTCATTTTATGGGTAATTGATTAGCTGCCCGACCCATCAATCATGGTTATCAGGCTATAAATATTTGTCTAGCCCCCCCTGGGATAACCCCTGATGAAGTTGGCGTGTAGCTGATGAAACGCGTAGGGTGCGTCATTACGTTGGACGTTATCGGATCATTCGATCAGCTGCAGAGGATTTCCTTGAGGGAGAAATGCTGGTATACTAGAGGCGGTGTCTAAATCTCCTGCTGTGCATTGATTCAAAGATTCTTAACTCTCCTCGTGGAACAAGCTTGCCTTTTGGCTATTATACATCCGGGTCACGGTCCTTATTGGAGGAAAAGAATGTCCGTGGTGCCAGCCGGGGAGATTAATCCACTCCTGGCGATGGAGTTTTTCGGGACTCACAGCAGTGCACTTTTGATCTTCTGGTTACTCAAGGGCAAGCTGTAAGGTACTCCGTATACTCACACTGTTATTACCACAGTTCCTACTGCTCTTGGACATTGCAGCTCCTAGCTGATGGGCGCGCTATCAAGCGTTGATCCCGAATCAGCATACCTTGGAGCCTTAGTTCATACGAGCTATATAACATCTCTTTGGAAGTGTGTTTTTATGTGTTTAATATATTGGAGTTTACAATTAACAACTTACCTCCTAGAAGGACTATCATTTCTATTTTCATCTGAACAATAAGCACAGCTGAGTCTCTATTAAACCCCAAAGTTAAGAATCAATATCCTCATTTGTACAGCATACGTCCAACTTTTTAATATAATTTTTATTGTTTTAATACACTGTCTATCTATTCCTATTTTCAGTGGTTGTATATATGTGCGCATTACCCTGAGGAAGGTCCCTGTGGAGGACTGAAACGTTGGTTTTGGTGTCCTGCGTTATCTTTAATACAGTTTTTTTCTATACCACTGTGTGCTGTCTCTCTGTCACCGGACCAGTTCTGGCTACTCTGGTAAATATATATATATATTTGAAAATAGGGCCATTTCTTAGAGTGTCTCTGGAAAAATGGTTTTCTATTCCTAACTCTCCAACACAAAACAAGAGAACAAGGCGCACAACGCACATAGTGAAGTCCAAAATAAGGTGTCATATTACTGCACCAATCCTTTTCACAGATTCTGCCCAACAGCAAACACCAAGCCACCTTAACAAATCCTGCTATAGTTCAGAATTATGATGCCTAAATAATATACATTTGTATTGTTTTTATTGTACTGTGTACTTTATATATGTTCTGTCTTTTTAATTGACACTGTGTTTGTATAACCTTAATAAGCAATTAGATGCACCTCCACGGATTGGTGCAGTAATACCTTATTTTGGATTGGGGGCTGTTTGATATATAAGTATGTACTCTCCCCCAGCTGCATGTATTCCCTGAAGAAGTAACTGTTTGTTACGAAACGCGTTGGAATGTGTCATTGTTCATTTTAATACCTCCTTGTTGCCGAGAATCTACTTGGTTCATCTCCCCCTGTCCCCTGTGACAACCCCCTCCGTTCAAACAATTCTGTGCCGCCTTGTGTGCTGTGCGTTGGAGCGGACACTCCCCTGTGTACTGCAGTCGAGGAGAAGTCCGTGACGTCATCGGCAGGCGCCCCACAAGATGTAGTGGCGTGCTGTTGGCATCTGGCACTTGTGACTCTGACGGAGGCTGCTGTACCCGGCTGTGGGATTGTTTGCAGGACTATACACTGTGGACTTACCATTCTAGCACCCTGAGACGGAGTGAGTACTATCCACAGACGTTGAGGACCTTCCTGTCTGGACAGATGACCGCTGGTCCCCTGCTTCCTTCTCTACATCGGGTGAAGAGTGACGTGCCCAGCTGTCCCTCTGTGTGGTAACCCCACTGATCCATTGCTTGATTGTTTTTATTTTGATGTACGCAGAACTTATTATCCTTTAGTAAAATTCACTTTTATAACTGTTCTTCACTATGTGCGTTGTGCGCCTTGTTCTCTTGTTTTTCCTCCAGTTCTAGGGGTGTCGAGCCACCCCCCAAGAAAGGCTGCAGACGCAATATTAGTGATACTTACACCTACAAGGTCTACAATATTGTTTATTTCACATTGCAATCACTGTGTGTCCCACCTTGCATTAGCTGCGCACTCTCACTTTTTAGTATTTTTCTCCAACACAAAAACCTGCTAGAGATTGTCAAGAGAACAAAAACTAGAAAGTAAAGAATTTATAAAGGAACGGAATTTTAAATGTACAATATATAACATTGAAATGCTTTGACATACCAAACAGCTCTTCAAAATCGATAGGACATGAGTTATACTACCAGCCGCCACTAAAAACACTTCTACAATGCTCGTCTTTCATTTTGTCCAAGAACCATAATATCACCGCCTTCTTGTAATCTTCTACCTTCTTTATGCCTCTCTCGCCTTATTACTCTACTGTGCCCACTCGCACACTGAATCATTTTGATTACAACAACAATTCTGGGATTCTAGAAGTCTCTTATTATACAGCGGCAGCTCTAGGACTTCCAGGGCACTGGGCAGTAAATTGACCGATGCCCTAGCGCCCAATGTTTTGCGGCTTTTTTGCAACACTATCTTTTTTAAAGCTTTCTTTTTATTTGATGCAGCACAATAAATTATAATGTAAGTCACATCTACCTAAGAGCCCAGTAAAGAAGTAAGAAATATCAGTGACTGCGGACAATAAAACCAGTGGTCATCTGTGGCTGCATCTTCCCCAGAGCTGTGGCAAAACCATTATTTTGTGGTACCTATGGGGGAAGTTAATTAGGCTTTGCAGTTCAAAGTAATAAAACCTGATATCGCTCACTTGCAAATTCAACTTTTTAAAAAAATATATATACCGTATTTGCCCTATTAGAGGGCAACCCTGAATATAAGGCGACACCCTAATTTCAGTAGTAGCTGGAAAGAAAGAAAAAAAGTTTACACACACACACACACACACACACAGTGTCTATGTCTGTCTCTCTCTGTGTGTCTCTCTTTTTGCGTATCTGCGTCTCTCTCGGTTTGAGCTTCCTGCCACAAGGAACATGGCTGCTTCAGGCCTCCAACTTGGAGCTTCCTCCAGTTTACCCTCCTACATCTGACAGCTGATTGGCTCGCAAAGTGGGCAAAGACGAATTATAAGAAGAGTATGTACATTTCAACTTAACTTTATTGAAAAAAAAAAAAAATCTTCCCCTTATAATCATTCAAAACTGATATACTGTAGATATATATATATATATATATATATATATATATATATATATATATATATATATATATATATATATATATATATATATTTATACAGCTGAACCCCGTTACAGCGCGACCCGTTATAACGCGAATTCGGTTATAACGCGGTTTTCACGTGGCTCCCGTTTAAAATTTTTTTTATTTTTTTATTTTCTCTGCACACTGCACACACTGCACACACTCACTGCACACTGCACACTGCACACACTCCCAGCACTCACTGCACACTGCACACACTGCACACTGCACACTGCACACACTCTCACTGCACACACTCACTGCACACACTCACTGCACACACTCTCACTGCACACACTCTCACTGCACACACTCTCACTGCACACACTCTCACTGCACACACTCTCACTGCACACACTCTCACTGCACACACTCTCACTGCACACACTCACTGCACTCACAGCACACTCTCACTGCTCACAGCTCACAGCACACACTCTCACTGCACACTGCTCACAGCACACAGCACTCACAGCACACAGCACTCACAGCACGCTCTCACAGCACGCTCTCACAGCACACAGCACTCACAGCACGCTATCACAGCACACAGCACTCACAGCACACAGCACTCACAGCACACTCTCACAGCACTCACAACACACTCTCACAGCACTCACAACACACTACACCACACCTCCCACGCCCCCTCCCTACCTTTAGTGTCGGCTGCTGAGATCGGAGCGGAGCTGGCATCAGGAGGAGGGGAGGGGTGTCGGGAGGAGGGGGGGGTGTCAGGAGGAGGGGGGGTGTTGGGAGGAGGGGGGGGATGTCGGGCGGAGGGGGGGTGTCGGGAGGAGGGGGGGTGTCGGGAGGAGTGGGGGTCGGGAGGAGGGGGGGTGTCAGGAGGAGGGGGTGTCGGGAGGAGGGGGGGTGAGTGAGGAGCAGGCTGGGACTCGGAGGGCCACGTGGGCTAAGCCACGGAGGGCCGGTAGGTGTGGGGGCCTGGGGGGGGAGGAAATGGATGCCGGTGGTGGGAGGTAAGGAGCAAGTTGCGGCTGGACTCGCCGTTGCTAGGGGACGTGTAGGGCTTCCGGCCACCTCTTCCTTCCTACCTTCCCTCCTCACTCCCTCCCGATCAGGCGCGCAGTGGCCATTTAAAAAAAAAAATTAGCGCGACCCCGGTACTAGCGCGGTCGTATCGGGTGGCCCCCGAGGACCGCGCTATAACGGGGTTTAGCTGTATATATATATATATATATACACATATATATATACACATATATATATATATATATATATATATATATATATATATATATACTGTATACACACACATACACAAATACATATGTACACACACGTATACATATATACACTGTTACCCAAGAGAATTGCTTTTCTTAGAGATACTCAAACTGTCTTTCGAAGTAGATACTGTATCTGCACCTGGATACACATTCAAGAAGTGAGAGAAATTGACAAACAAAAGGTGTATACTTCACACCCTGATAATAAACATTCTTTTGTTTATTATTAGGGACTTCAAAACAAGACTTGTGTTCCCTAAATTAACATTTAGACCCCAGGGGAAACAGCTGCTATTTTCCCTATCAGTATTGTTGACCTGTCCACCAGTTATTCCCATCATATGATAGATAAGGTATTCCTAGAAATTCCCATCAACTTCAAAGAGAAACACACATCATTTAGTTTGAGCATATTTCCTCAACCAATCAGAACCTCCTGCATGTTCAGCTGTGGGTTTAGAAACACATTTAAACCACATACATTGTATTAGTTAGGAGAGGAAGGAGAGAAGAGTTTGGAGGGAGACCTAGGAAAAAGCCTATTGGAATTCCAATACACCAGAGAAGGTAATTATGATCATAATTCTTGTGCACTTGTAAATATTATATATATGTGTGTGTGTGTGTGTGTGTGTGTGTGTGTGTGTGTGTGTGTGTGTGTGTGTGTGTGTGTGTGTGTTTTATATCAATGTATGTTTAGATAGGATGAACTGTTTTGTATTGTTTTGTTAGGCCTGTAATAAGTACAGTACAAACCTTATAAGGAAGTATAATTAGTACAACCATGTAATTGTTATATTTTGTTACTGTTCTAATAAATTGCTGTTTATTTGAACGAAGCCACCTCTATCATGTCATTAACTCTCCTATACCAGGGTGTGCATGTGTGGATGTGTTTCTTATTTGGAACATATATCTACACATCTATTTCCTTAAAATAATAGTTTTTGCCCATATTACTATATTAAGTCTTTTAAGCCAGCAATACTTTTATAGATGAATACGTTATAAATACATCTATATTTCTATTTCTGGTTAAGGCTAAACATTATCAGTAACACACACACATTTGTTTTGTAACACCTGCCCCCTTCTCTGCTGTACATTTGATTACAACCCTGATATTTAACTTTTAATGCCTTCTGTGCTTACCGACAGAACAGACACGTCTTTTCCCCCTTTTGTTCCCTAGATGTCTGCTTGTCACCTCATAGGAACCTTTGAGGGGCACCTTTAGCTGCAGAGCTCTTGGTCGACTATCTATGTTGCCTAATGGTAAAGACGCCTGTGTAGGTGTGGGTGTGTATTGGCAAGCAGGCAGCAATTAATGGGAACCTTTCAAATGAAATCTATAAGAGGATGAAGATGGGATGGAGTGCATTTGGAAGAGACAAGACAAGCTTTCAAAGAAATCTTCCACTGTGCCTTAAGATTAAAGTATTTGACCAGTTTATTCTGCCTGTGCTCACTATGGATGTGAAACTTGGACCCTAAATGCAAAGGCAATTGACAAGCTTTAGAAAACTCAAAGAAGTATGGAGAGATGTATGCTGGGTATTGCCGAAGAATGCAGAGAGTGCCACAGGCACACAGCAATTGCAGCAATATAAATCAATTGCCGGTGCTTTTGGAGATGGGGAAGATCCTGTACTACCCCAGAGAGATTATGAAGTAGAAGGAAAATATCCAGGTACACGGTCTTGCAAAAAAGTTGATTTAATGGCAATACCAACGTTTCGACCACATAAGCAGTAGCCCTCACCTTGACAAAGACTGCTTATGTGGTCGAAACGTTGGTATTGCCATTAAATCAACTTTTTTGCAAGACCGTGTGCGTGGATGCTTTCCTTCTATTACCCGAAGAGCCAGGAAGAAGGATGAATGGGTTCGATAGCAAACAGAAGTCGGTGACATCGTCACAAAGGGGAAAACATTAAAATGACAATGGGATGGACTTATAGCAAGAAGAAATGACCATTGTTAAACCAAGATGGTACGTGACTGGAAATTAAAATTTCAAGAAAACAAAAAATAAAAACTAAAAGATGGTCTTGTTTTTGCATATAGAATATATAAAACCACCAGTATGGAACAAAAACTGACAGGAGAAAAAGGAAGATCGAAAAAGATTTCTATATTTGACAGTTTTATATTCATAAAGTGCTTTGGCAATTTAAAAAGGCTTTTAAAGCAGGTGCTACAGTATTTCTCATTCTGAACACTGCTGAAGTCTGTAAAGACAGAAAAGTGTAGAAAACCTTACAGCGCAGTCTATGGTTGCTTATGTTTTGTGTATGGCCAGATTTAGTAAACTGCATAAGGTGACAATGTGTATAATCCAGTGGTGACCAATCAAAAGTGGTATTTTTGTCCAACTACCCCAAATTTACTCTAACTGCATGCAATATTACCACACAGTAAGAAGTGCATTAGAACATGCTGCAAGAGCATTATTTGTGATCACTAAGTAATAAATGAAAGCACAGAGCTCTAGAATACAGAACTAAAGTTGCCAAAAAGAGAATGTAAAATAGTTATTTTTGCCCCCATTTATTAAATGAGATACTTGCAAATACTTTCAGTGCTGGAGGAGAGCTGCGTCTCGCTTTCACTTTGGTTTAATGAGGTGTTGCAGCTCCTCTAACAATACAGGGCTATTGCCCCAGGCCTGGTACCCTTATCAGCATGTGGGGTTACTCTACTGTGCAGTGTATCGGCCCCAATCAGCAGCAGGAGAAAGAGGAAGAGGCAAAAGTAAAAGAAAATTGGAGATGTGGGGGTAGAAAAGAGGCTGAAGTGGGGTGCTGAAGAGATGCGGTGCACATCAGAGATGTAGGGGGCAAGTGAGCTAGGAAATTAGGGAACAGTAGAGAACACAGAGGCATAGCAGATAGATACACGCTGGGACAGAGAGATAAAGTGAGTACTGTATAGAGTGAGACATGTAAGGGACACAGGAGACCGTGAGATTGACAGAGAAGGACTTTACTGTCCGAAACGCGTAGGAGGACCCTGTTCCCCTTCTGGGGTGATGTGTTTTTTGTTCTATTGTACTGAATAAATAGGATTTTATTTTTCACCACCTGACTCCCGGGCAGTGCGCTGTTTTCTCTTGTTCTTCTACTTTGGATTTCTGCATCGACGGCTGGCACGCCATATTGGACACTCTCAGACTATAGGAGTGGGTAAGAATACAAAGTTTGCACTCTAATTGTGTTATTATGATCATTATGGATGAGTACCTGTACCTTTATTCCTCCAATGAGGTGACTCTGAGGTGATATATGCATTCTTATTGTCCCTCCAGGAGAAGTGATTCTGGTATTTATTGGTGACTCACAGGTCATTTTTAGTATACCCACTCCGTTATATAGTTGCATATAAGAGTTCTGTCAAGATTTCTGGACTGATAAGCTTTCCCTGACGTTAGAGCACCCATCTCCCCCATACCCATATATCACACGCGTCAAATGACACCGTGGGTCACGTGACGTCACATGACCCCACAGCATCATTTGACACGGATGCAAGATAAGGGGGGGGGAGACGAGAACCGGAGCAAGCAAGACAGGGGGGCACAGCAGCAAAAGTTTGCGCTCCCCTGCCCTAAGCCTAAGGCACTATGATACTGGACATAATGGGAAGAAGCGCAAAAAAGCATAAAATTAACATTAGGTAAAGGAGTCACTGCCCCTAATAGCTTACAATGTAAATGGTAAGTGGGGAGAACTTAGAGATAGTGGAAGGATGTTCTGGCAAGTGCGTCTACAAGGGGCCATGGTCAAAACACATGCGATGTATAGAATCAGTCAACGGAGCTACCCATATGCTTCGTTAAAAAGGTGTGTTTTAAGATGGGTTGTAAAGGTGGAGAGAGATGGTGCTAGTCGGATATAGCCTTAAAAAGAGATGAGGATAATTTTGTAAGTAATATGGGATCAGATAGGAAGCCAAGAGAGGGATTTCAGCAGGAGAGACGCGAAGACAGATATAGGAAAGCATAAAAGGATTCTAACAGCAACGTTTAGGATAGATTGTAGGGGAAACAGGTGAGAGGCAGGAAGGCCAAACAGTAGAAGGTTTAAATTGTTGAGACGGGAGAGAATGAGGGCCTGTGTTAGAGTTTTAGCAGTAGAGTGACAGAGGAAATGGAGTATCTTTGCAATGTTATAGAGTAAGAATAGACACCTAGGCAGCATGCTTCTGGTACTGGGTATATGATCATTCTGCCAACAGTAATGGAGAAGGGGGCAGTAGGGCCAGTCCTGGGAGGAAGTATGAGGAGATATGTTTTTGACATGTTCAATTTTAGTCGGCGTAGGGCCATCCAGGATGATATACTATAGCAGAGAGACATTAAGAGACGTTGGTCTGTATGGCAAGTTTAAGGTCAGGGGTTGAAAGGTAAATTTGTGTGTTATCAGGTGTGTGGGGGGGAGGGGGTGGGTGCGGAAACTGGGGATGCAAGATTTTCCAGGGGGCGTGGCGGTTACAGAGGTCCCACGCTCTCCCACAAGGCATTTCAAATAAATGCCAGGGGACCACGTGAGGCCTTTGTAACTTTCTCCTACCATGTCTTTGGTGACATGTCGCCATGGCAACGTGATGTCACATGATCCCGCAGCGTCATTTGATGCCTGAGTGGGGGGGGGGAGGGCTGAGCAGGGGAGGAGAGTAGGCAGGCGGGCGAAGGGGGAAAGCTTTGCGCACCCCTGCCATAGACCAAATATGGGCCTTGTTCAATTATTTTACCAACAGCCTTGCCATCCTCAAACCGTTCTTGCATTTCTCAAACAGATGCAATTTGAGAGGATTCCTTTGTATTTTCTTATAGATTCGCCGATTGTACAATAACAAATACGAATCAGAAGTAGGGTCACCATATTCTTCACGGGAAAAACCTGGACATGTTGCACATACGCGATCAGAGCTCGCCGCCCGCGCATGCGTGGTGGGCGCTTGATGTCGCTCGGCACTTGCCAGCTGCGCATGCACCAGCCGGCAAGCTGCAAGAAAACCGGGACATTTACAGACATTTCGGGATACCTGGGCAGGGGACAAAAAAACGGGACTGTCCCGGATAAACCATGACGTCTGGTCACCCTAATCAGAAGGGCACCAGTGAATAACAAATGGCATTAAAAGTACAAGGTGGCCCAAGATACAGAGGCGCCATTTGTTTTTATGCAGAAATGTGGTTCATGTCTAGCATTCAGTTGTGTTGTCACACAGCAAGTGTTAATGTTTCATTAAGCAGCTGACAACCAAGAAATGCATATTCCTAATTGTTTTAAACGTTTCTGCCTTTTATTTAACATAATAACATTTCTTTAAATTAAAAAAAAAAAAAAAAAAACACTAATATGCCTCTATCTTGGGTCCACCCAGTATTACTGTATATCAAATAGTTTATATTAAAGTTCCACAGCAAGTAGCGGAAAAATGAGAATATATACAGTAATCAAAACGGTCCCGAAATGCTGCTAGCTTCTATGCCTTAACAAAAATATAAATGTTTCTTGTGTGTTCTTCAAAAATTAACAATATGAAAGTAAAATCAAGCCACATGACATTCTGATGCAGTTACATTCAACAAGGATGGGGTCGCGTTAACCATAACTACATATCCCAATCATTGTTTTGTCAATGCACAATCAGCTCTGTTGTTCCAGTACTAGTCCGTACCAAGCACCGTAGACACTGAAACACAGAAAAAGAAGTGGCATGACAGGGAATAAAAATTCATATAGCAAAAAAAAGAACATTGCTTGCATTTTTTTAAAAGAGATCTGAAAAACATTTTAGACAAACCACTATTGGAGAGAGGATTATAACAAAACAGAAAAAAGGTTGCCACGTGCTGCTTCTAAGCAGTTTGTTTTTCAAATTTTCAGGCAAGAAATAACAGCTCAACAGTTGCCTACATTTGGAGTTTTAGACGAAAATAACCTGAAAGTGTTTACCACCCAACAGTATGCTGCCAAATCCAAGCTAATCTTTGTGTGCTGCAGGAAGTACACAATATATACAGTTATACATTCTTCTGAGCATGTGTTTATCAAATCTGTATTGTTCCACTTCTGTGCAGTGTAGTAAACAGCAGCTGCAGCATACTGGGATAACTAATCTATCCCTCCGTCAAGGTAAAATCCAATGAATATGTCATTCTTGTATTCTTTTTGCAGAATTCGATAAAGGAGAAAAAACATAAATCATTGGGTGTTTTATTCAGAAGGAAACAGATGGTGAAGTGTGACCCTTCCCAGGTATACAGGTTCAATTAGAGCAATCTGTCTGTGTTCTATGTTCTGTCCTTATTTTAATCAATTAGAGCTCAAGCTGTACTTAAAGTTTAGATTTAATGCAGTCTAATGAAAGTGACTGTGCTTACTGTGACAGTAAGGGTAAATGTGACTACTTTTAATAAAGGTTTTGCCCTTCATTACCCCTACCTGTCAATAATACATCTGTATTATGTGTGTAGCCAGGTCCCCTCTGGGCTTTCCCACTCCCTTCCCCTGCCGATTACCTCTGCTGCATTTCTGGGAAATTGCGGCTGGTTGCGGGGGTGCGCGCCTTCGGGAGAAGGGTCGGCTTGTTGGGCGGGTTGTCTGGGTGTGCAGGGAGTGCTATGGAGGCTTCGCGGCGGCCCGAGCACTTAGGGCGCCGCCATTTTGTGGTCACGCATGCGCAGGGCAGGAATCTAGCGGCGGCCATTACAATACGCTCCGCATGGGGAACTACATTACCCAGCAGCCTCTAGGGCTGCCATGTCACCTGCTGCAGTACAGCCAATCAGGCTTCTGGATTTCCCTGCTCTGCAAATAGATACTTTTGGCACACTGTGAGCCACGCCAGTCGGAAAAGGGACCTCTGAGGAGCAGGTAGTGCCCAGGGAGCACTGCTCCTCTGGACTAGGCCAGACCTTGTCCCCTAGGCCCCAGTTAGTCCCCGACTCATTCTAAGTTTGTGGTTGCTATAGGGAAAGCCAGGGCCATCTTAACAACATTAGGGGCCCCCCGGGCAAAGCAGTGCACGGGGCCCTGCCAACACAATCACTCACATGAATAAAAATGTAAATTAACGATTTGTTAACGAATAGTTAATATTCCCTGAATATCTAGTTTACAATTTATTCTGACATCTTACTGTTACAGTGTTATTCAAAAAACAATCTTTTATATAACTTTTACAATACTCACAAGAGAAACATCACTTTGCAAGCTATAACTGCAGTACAGTGAAAAAGTCAACCTGTACCCCCATTTTATCTGAAGAAATATCACAATAAAGACAGTCACTGGTATATACTTCTAACCTATGCAGCCTGTCGCTCCCAGCCTCCCACGCGCTCACTAGCAGCAGCAGGCACCGTAAGTGCTGCACTGCTAGGCTGCGAGCGGTTGTGACGCGAGCTGGGGTGTCGGGCGGGTGGAGAGCGAGCGGAGCCGGGGTTCCACTTCCGGGCGGGGGAGAGCGAGCGGATCTCTGCGGATATGGTGCCAATTGCTCATACATCTTACTGAGACCTGAATACAGTGACATCACGTGTTAATGTGTCCAGCAAAATAATTTGCCCTCTTTCCCTCCCCTTCCCCTCCCTGTTTTCCCTCTTGTTTCCTTGCGCTTAAGTCATCTACGCTATATATAATTCCCTGTACCTAGGTTTATAGGGTACCCCAGTTTCCCAGTTGTGTGTATGTTGATTTACAGTACATAGTTGTGGATATTCCTTTTTCCAATAAATTAATTTTATAAACTCTGTGTTTCTGCCTGGCGAATTGATCCCTGTCTGGTGTGTAAGTCCCGGTCTCCCATGACACAGCATAAGAATAGTAACAATAAAATCGGACAATTATAAAATAAAGGGAATAAAATAGAAACCAAATGAAGCTGCCATGGTACAGGCACCTCAAATGATTTGAAGTAGGTTCCCTAGGGGGTTATGAAAATAAAAATTAAGACCCACACACAGGGTATCTTCCAAGATACGTCCAATTTGTTTAAGACCTGAAATGTTATACCCAACATCTATTTTTGCCATGTAGGGATGTCCCTTGACAGTTGTTTTTTTCCACTATGGGGAGTTTTATAGCCTTGGGTCTGGGAGAAGAGAAAAAAATTTATTTCAAGTTTAATCAAAGAGTATACAAGTCACAATAACTCTCCCATTAGTTATGGTACCAGCATCATCATATTCCAGATAACCTCCCAGTCGTATGCATATTACATTTAATTAACAGCTTGTTAACCTTGTGTATGTGCTATTAACGGAATAACCACTTTTCTGTTATTTTACAACCTGTAACAGGGGACTTACCCTGTTCAGAAAACTTGCCTCTAATCCAGCAGTGTGCTGGTTAATTGACCAGCACCTGCCTGATTAGAGGTGTTAGAAAAAGCCTGCCTTTGAGACAAGAAGAGAGACTCCTTAGCTCACACCTGAGCTGAACTAGGAGACAGAGCAGAGATTCCTGAGTCGCACAATTGTGGAGACTGACCAGAGGAACTGCTGTCTTGAGCTGCAGAAGGACTGGACTGTATGCTGACAGCAAGACAAGGGGACCAGACCTCAAAACCTGGACAGACATTGCTGTAGCACACAAAGGTGCTTACCCAGGAGAGAAGAGAGGACTTCCCCTACAGCTTCAGGAGAACAGATAAGACTTTCTTTGGGAACTGTAATATATCTGTATATATGTTTATATTTTGGGGCTGGTAAATAGCTTAGCTAACCAACCCAGTCAGAGAGGGCTGAGCTACATGTGTAGATAGTCTACAAAGCAGAGATAGGTTTTTTGTTTGGCTTATTTTCATATATTTTTGCTGTGTTTGAAGAGACAGGCACAATAAAGTCTTGTTTTAATTTCACCTTAAAACAGTCTCCTTTGTGTACCTCTGCACATGTCCTCCTACACCACCACTCTAAGGTGCATAAGCCACTTGACCACCAGGACACACTTCTGGTTAAAAATGTTTATTTCAACCAATTTCAGTTTTTTAGACTGCTATCTATAACCTTTGGTGATGAAAACAAAATGGTATTTGAAGGATACTTCAGATTTCCTTCTTAAACCTCAAGATTTAATTGAAGTAGAAGTGGATGATCTGCACAGCACACTTGATGTTAATAGAGTTTATACTTGTATTCCACACAAGCAATGCATAGGCGTGGCGAGTACAGCCTTAAGCACTATGGATTTGGGATTTTGTTGACTTTTGACTTAACTAAGAACTATTTTATGTTCGACAATAAATTCTACTTAAAATAGAGGGAACAGCTTTTTTTAATGAAGGCTTATAGAATAGGCCCCTTAAACTGAAACCAAATCAGTTTTCAAGACTACTTTACATTTTATACTATTTGGTTCCATTTAGTAAAGACTACTAAATACAGTAGCAAGAAGGAAATGAAGAGGTAGAATATCTGACAACAGGAGCCCCAAGGAAATGGGAAGGGACGATCTGACAAGAAGCTACAAGGAAAAGAGGCCTTAAGAACACCAAAAGAGATGATTAGAAAGAGAAGAGAACAATATGCATCTTTATGGTACATGTACAGTAATTTGTCATTTTATATGTAAACTATATGTATTGTAACAGAAGTTTGATTTGTTTACCTCAATACATTTGATATATTCATACATGTTTGCATTTTTATGTCGCGCTTCTCCAGAAGAACATGAAATACATAAGGGTGCATTTCTTACATATTGACGAGCCAGCCAAAGGAAGTGGGGAATCAGTATGTCACATAAGCGCAAGTGTAGCCGAGTCTTATTGTTATTTCTGCACCGGGGACTGGACGGCCACGCGGCGCCCTTCGGCCTGGGACCAGGTCATAGGATCCAGAGACATTGTGTGAGACCCTCTGGCTGGAGCTCGCACTGAGAGGAGGATCAGGACCCTTAGGAGAGAGGGGATGTGTGTTGAAGGCCCCGCTAGTGGGATCCGCTCCAACCCACCACGCCAAGCAGCACCTAGGTACTGGAGTACCCTGGCAGGTACCCAATGTGCACCTACATCTACAGGGGGTAGCGCTACCTCACATTTGCGTGGGATTGCTGGGACAGGACACCAGGGGTTATTGGTGCCACAGCACCTTCAGTACTTTAAGTAATTTGGGGGAACCACCAAGTGTTGGGTCACTGTGTTTATACTGTGGGTACCGGTTATTGTTTGTTATCTGTGTTAGTATGTGACAGTAACGCTTAGTTATATACATTGTGTGGTGTATTACTTATTACTGTGTATCAGTTACTGTGTATCGGTTCCTGTGAGGGGTTATCTCGCCAACGCTGGGATCCCTCATAGATGGAGGCGCTGCAAGCAAGGAGAAAGAGCTCACCCAGGCTCCCAGAGGCGGGGGCTTAGGGCTGTGACCCGCTGCGCCCGGTGGCGCGGGCGGCCGCGTGAGCGCTACTCGCCATTGCCTTGTAGCCTCACGATCAGGTCCCAGTCCCTCCTCACTGCCGACTGACTACGTACTGTGACGCGTCAGCCAGCAGGAGATACAAGAGAATTGTGTTCCCGTGCGGCGACGCGTCACGTGGTCTCGCAGTGAGCCAATGAGGAGGGGAGCTGGAGGGAAGTCTGTGTGTCTCTGCAGCCGTGAAGCGCCCCCCTCCTCTCTTGTGCCCGTTTCGCAGGCTGAGACCCTGCTCCGGGAGGAGGAAGGGGGGGGGGGGGTTTCTGGGAGTGTGAGGGCTACGGGGCTCCAAGAGTGTGAGGGCTATGGTCACTGCCGGAAACGGTGCCAGGGAAATAAATAAATATATATATATAAAAAAAATATATATATATATATTTATATTTTATCTGCTGCTTTTGCTGGATGTTTGCAAATAGCTTGCGTTTTGACCCGCCCCTGTCATGGCCCCACCCCCCTGCCACATTTTGAACACTCCCCGCCTCCCCTCCCTCCGGTGCCGGTTTCACTGGGAAGGTTGCGGCCAGCTCCTGCTGAGTTCATCTTCTTCCCGGGGAGGAGAGGCAGCAGCATATTTGGTGGTTGGGGGGGAAAGGCAGAGAAGCAACACGGCAGAGGGGTTTCCATGTGTGCTTGTGTGTAATGGCCCCGCCCCCCACATCATGACACCCCGCCCACCCGACCCGTTTTGGTCACGCCCCCCCGATCCTAAAAAAGTTTCCTACAGACCGCATATCGGTCTGTGTCTGCCAGCGCCCCGCCTGTCTGCAGTGCGGGCGCGCTGACTGACGGAGCGGGGCCTTAGCCTTAGGCTTCCTGTGAGCAGACAGGTATAGCAGTACGCGTAGTTGCCCACGTAGCTCCCTTAGGCATAGGGAAAGGGACCTACACAAGTATAAGCAAATAATAGTATTAAGTGATAAATCCAACTGTTGTTCAATTATGTTTATGTGCAATTTGAGTAATAGTTTCAAATTATTTAATAAAGGAGGGTCAGATGAAAATCTTTGCATGGGTCACAAACCCTGAGATTATTGTTCAAATGTATGGCAGGATCCCCAGATCCATGGTGTCAAACTCAGGATTATGGGACCAGCGCAATAAACAGAAAAGCACCTTTCCAAATTAAAGGGAAATACTGCATTGATTTTTGCTGCTCGCTGGATAGAGAAACAGTATAAAATGATGTGCGAAAAAACAGGATTTAGAAAAGAAAGTAAATGATTTAAAAGAAAAACACAATTGAATCTCTTGAAATTGCTGCCAACACTGCTGCTGCTATCGATGGTGGTAGGGAACAGACAGACAGTTGGAGAATGGGGACTTTTGCAGGGGAAATGAACGGCTTGTGCAAAGGCTGAAAGATGCACAGGGGCCAATTAGGTCTCTTGTGCAATACATTCACACTGTATAAAATAAATAAATCTGTCAAATGAACAGGAAAGAGGAATGCTGTTGTATTTGCTTTTAGCATTCCTGAAATCGAGGCGAGAGACGTGTATGAAATCAAGTGGGATGTTTTGGAAAAAGTTGAAAGAAAGTATGATTGCAAGACAGAGCATGATTGTGATATGCCTGTTAGAACGGGGTGCCACATTGATGCACAGGGACTCACAATTTCAGAAGCCACTGTGTCCCGCCATCTAGCCAACACGGAGATTGCTGCATTAAGCAAAGAACTTGAGCGCATAGAGTTTGGGGATGACGCAGTGGATGTTATGATGAGATTAAATCAATATGAAATAGTCCATAGAAGTTTAAATGATAACAGATAAATGTGATGTGATTGTTATGGACAATGCTTCAAGGGCAAGTCTACCCGCGCTGTGTTTACTGTCCCAAGAACAAGCAGCTTTTCCGGAAGAGCCGTTGAAAGTTCTGCGTAAAGAGGAAGCAGATCACCGTGCAGCTTTTGGGAAATGCATACAAAAGAGGGGTGAAAATATTCAGGGCTATGCGGACAGATTGTTTGCGTTCTATAAATTGACACTGCCAACTGGAACACAAGGGTGTCAGAATGATGACATTGATTAAAAGGGTGTTATTGAAGAAAACAACTTCCTGACAATTGCTCATTGGTAGGATTATCTGTGGCTGCTCAAAATCAATTTTCAAGGGTGTTAAATTGTCTAAAGAAGGCTGAAGCAATTCTAAAAGATCACAATAAAGCCACTACAGGGAGTTTTTGAGTAGAAGATCATCCATCCAAAACGAAGTACAATATAGTCAGAATAGGCACTCAGATGCAAACCAAAGGACCATGGACAAAAAGAGAAGCCTTTAAATGCTATACATGTGGCCAGGTGGAACATATTGCAAGGAATTGTATGTCGTTCAACACATTCTCAGCAATTCTCACAATTGTAGGAATATCTCTAAATGAACATTTTTGTGTTTTGTAGAGTTCTTCCTTAAGTACCAGACATCTTTTAGAAGTCACGAAACGAAACAGTTCTTAACTAAAGAATAGAGGACCTTATTTTATTAAAATGAACGAAAAAAATTAAACCTACCTGAACCTTTATTTCTTCAACTTAATTTTATTTGCAGTATTGTGGGATGCAGAAAATAAAAAGGGAACATTCAGGACCACAACTAGCAGTTTTCACATACATTTACATTTGAACAGTGATGATAGGGTCAAAATAACAATTATTAATAACACGTTTAAATAATTGTAGCCCTGTTTTCTAGTGAACACAGTCCGCTACCATATGCTGTATAACCTGTAGGCTCGCAGGGCCTGAGCCTCCGCCACGGAGAGCCTGGGGCACGCGTAATATATGTATAACCTCGTACTTGGTGCAGCGCCTCCACCTGCGATGGCTCCCACCAGAGGGAGAGTGGTTCCTCGCAGGACACTTGTATATCACTCCACACACACACAGCATATAAACAAACGAATGACTTTACTATATAGTATAGGCAGTATATATATATATATACCAACAGGTGTCCCTCTCTAGAGGAGACACTATCTACTGCGTCTCGCAGGACGCTCCCACCTCCACCGGGTGATCCCACCCCGTGTCCAATAACTCCAAACGATATGTCCCCCACCCTCAAGTGAGATAAGTGATCTATATGGGTGACCGTGCAGCCACTATGTCTCGTGTGAATATAGTATGATACCATTGGTGCACTTGGTGATGGTTACCTGCCGGGCACTCCAGTACCCGGGCCTGCCAAGGATCTTCACAAAGGATCAGATGCGACTGGATTCAGCAATAGCCGTCCGGGGCGATCCCACCCAGATGACTGCAGCAACAGTAGCAGGGTCTGAGCCCAGACCTCTGCTAGATATGTACTGTCTCTTTACTTTGTCTCTGAACTGGCACAGTAAGGGGAACTGGAACCTGTCTGGGGCCAATCCCTAGCTCCGCTCCACTCTACGGGGACTCAGGGCCTAACTGGGCCGGGGTATAAGGCCTAGGTAGGGGCTGGGTGCCTCCCTACACCTGGAGCTCCGTATACTTCCTCCTCCCACTAGCTCTGAACAACGTGCGCGCCCGTGCAACCCTAGCTCCCTTCCTCCCGATTTTCCAGCCACCCGATTGGTTCCCTGGCGTCACAGAGTCTCGCGGTGGCTGCTGGGACTCGTAGTCCCCTACGCTCCACCCTATAGGAACTATTCCTCCTTCGCGGGCTTTGGCAGCAATGCGAGAGAGGGGAGCCTGGCTACATCATAAATAGACCTGACAAATACATAGGAAAGTAGAGGAGGGGGATGGGGGGAGGAGGGGGAGAGCACCTTCATTAGCTTTTTAGGTTTTTAACTTGTCTCTCTGCCCCCCTTCTCTGCCAAACCTGGGATTTGCAAAGTGTGAAATGTTTCTCATATGCACACGTCAAAGAGTGATAAATATCTCCAAAGCGAAGCCATCGCAAAAAACGAAGTGATGCCTATCCCGAAAGTGAAGCTCTCTCAACAAATGAGTGATTATTATCACTGGGCTTGTGACCGCTATTTTCCCTAATCACAGGATTAATGGGGAACACAGGAAGTGGGTTCTTGTGAGAAATCAACTTTATTCTGATTTATCCACTGTCCTTTAAGATTCGCTTTCGAACTTCTTCAGACATTACGGAGTCAGAGCAATAGACTTCCAAGAAAAAGGGATTGGGATGCGGTTTTAACTTTGTTATAGCTTTTAAATTAAATTCTGTTCCTTTAGCATCAGTTTTCCTGGTGTTCCCCTGGCTAATTATATGCTGTACAGCACGTAGTAGAAATACCAGCATAAAGATGCACAAAGTAATCTGTTCAAGCCTTGCCTCTGTCATCAGCTTCTCTAATGCTGTCCTTCAATTGGAAATTCTACAAGGCAGCGATTTAGTATCATTACAGTTCAAACATGCACAGGAAGCGCTATATAAATAAGAACTTAGGCAAACATACACAGCAATTTTCAGCTTAGGCAAATGTATTTAACAAAGGGTCATTGAAAGTCAGAAGTCAGCTGTAGCATTTGCGGCGGGGAATACTTCTGCACAATGGAATCATTTATTCCATTGTACAAAACACACAATCATTATATTTCTAACACAGAAAGTCTTTCCTTGACTTTAACCTCAGCCCTACATTTGAACTAATTTTTCTTAACCCTTTCAGTGCCATGGGGACCTACTGTACATTGGAAATGTGCTACTGGCAAGTTGCTGCTACAAACACGAAGGCCCAGATGCACAAAGGGCTCATAATGTCATTATCAAAATAAATAACTAAAATTATGCTTCCAGAGGTTATCGCAAATCCACAAAGCTAATTATATGCAAAAACGGGCACGAGTCATCTCATCATCATAGGCTTAACGCCATCTTAAGTTAGCACAGCCTTGTGTTAGCTTCAAATAACATGGCGTTAAACCTGTTTTATCCGGAGGTAGTCTTACTTCCATTTACACCCTGATTAGGTGTTTAATTAAAGCAAATAATAGAGAAGATGAGAGGGAAAGAACTCTGTAAATAACTATACAGTATATTCATTAAATCATACCTAACTGTGGTGTTACACACATCCAGACCCAGTAAGATACCTATTTTCAATATTCTATAGTGGGGAAACTACTTGAAGGTTTAATACGGGATAATATAAATATATAATATTGGCAATCTCCTGCACAGCGTCAATAGTGCCCTATCTTAAGTGGGCCCCAGCTGGGAATAAACTACTTTCTGAGATCTGTATCCCATTACTGTGTACTGCATACTTCCTCCATGCATATTGGATAGAGAGTTTATGAAGGATTTGCTGGTGGGACTGATCAGATTATTCTGCAGAGCTATTATAGCTATATATACCCTTCTATCTCCCTAAAGTGGCATTACTGGTCCCAAGACATACAAGGGAATGTCAATCCCTTCTACACGGGCATCCTACATCACATGATGGTTAGGAAAATACAACAGTGATCCCACCTGGCTAGTCAATTACGGCCGTTAATCCCTTATATTACTTACAGAGGGGGGGTCCCTTATATTACTTAGTGGCCCCCATAGGGGGGGGGCGGCTACATAAAAGATTAAACCATTATTTAAAAATATTTCTAGCTGCCAGATTTGGGTAAAAAAGGCATCACCCAGGTGAGATCCCATAAACAGGTCACTTGAATTACTTAACTTTTGACCTAGGTAGAATTGCCCCTTTAAGTTAGGTTCGAACTGGGTGAGGCACTTTTTATTAAATAAAACATAAAAAACTAGAGGTATCATTTAAAATCATATTTAAAAGTTAGAACGTTTTCCTTTGTATTAAAATTCAACACAGAATGAAGGGTAGCTTTATTGCCCTTCTTATTTTATCCAGCACTGCCATAAATTAATCAGTTTTGTGGCCACCCACTTAATTTCTGAACATCAGTTATGAAAGGGGACAATCATTAGAAATAGAAAGGGTGGAGATGTGTTACAATATTTACGGTCAGGATTTTTTCAAAATTATGTAAAAATACTGGGAGTCGGATATCGCCTTGACTTAATCTACTGTATCCAAGAAAAAAAGAAAACACAAGAGCGCACCAAGATAAGAGAAATGAAGTGTATTACAAATAATAAAAGATAGTAACCACTTACATGGAATAAAACTTTAATAATCCCCGATCTCGATGATAACTTCTCTGGTAGGGCATCACATCACATCCTCAGAATCTGAGGATTGATACTGCCCCTGCATACCTTATGTGATGCCCTACCAGAGAAGATATCATTGAGATCGGGGATTATTAAAGTTTTATTCCATGTAAGTGGTTACTATCTTTTATTATTTGTAATACACTTCATTTCTCTTATCTTGGTGAGCTCTTGTGTTTTCTTTTTTTCTTGGATACTTGGCATCACCGTCGGAGTTCTCCGTTGGGATCCATCTTGGAGGTGGGGGAAGACACCTTGAACAACAGGAGCAGCAAAAGAACAGAGAGGAATTAATATTCAACACCCTTAAAGAGCAAGAGCGCGGACTGGACACTTTCCCACTGTTAATCTACTGTACGTACAGTATAAACGCCATCTATGAAAAACTGTCGGTCCACTAAAATGTATCACAAGCTACATCCAATCTACTTTTCACAAGGACCAATACCGCGACAACTTTGAACCAAGAAAGCAGCAATCCTCCAGAAGCCATTTAGAGTTTAACTCCTATAATATTTGTATCTTGCCCCTGATAGAAAGGAAGAGAACTGGCAGAGCACTACTGTAGATATCCAGAAAAAAAGTAGAGAGGAGGGTGCGTATCCCATAAAAAAAAGTTATTTATTGGTCATGGAATAAAGGGCAAAGGAGAGCCCCACCAACGTTTCACACTTCTCAGAGGAAGCACACTTGGGGACCCCTTACCTGCGGATCGCATGGACGTTGCAGCACTCAGAGTGAGTTAACCGCTTGCTACATGTTTTCCTGCTCGGGATTTTATTAAGACTGTTGGTACATCTTAGGGTGTGATTATACTTATTGCTCTTGGTTTTATTGTTTACATCAGCGTCACTTATTAATGAGCTCATTATCCAGGATTTGCAACCCAGTACCTGTCTCCTGTTAAGCTTATATTCAGGGCCCCCCCCACGAGTATCTGGTTATTCACTCATTTACCCATCTCACTGTTGTGGTCTTTAGCATTACACATTCACATGGTCTATCTTGCCCCTGAGCATGTCCTGGTTTTTGTTGTTCTTTTTTTTTTTAAACAATGTGTTTGTAGTATTAAAAAATAAATCTCTAGCTTCTGAGGTTACCATGGTATTCTTTAAACTGTTCTAAGCATCAGATCATTATTTTTACAAACAAAGAAAAAATAGCTTAGAAAGGGCAAGAAGTACTTTATAAAAATAAAAAAAAGAAAGCAAAATCAGCACTGATTAGACTGCTATTTTAACCTGTAAAAAAAAAAATCACTCATTGGTTCCATTTTGTCCTATTTGGAATGAAACCTTTAAAAGCAGCTACCAACCAAAGAGCTACTGTAGTTCACTAAATCACAAGTAACTGATTCTTCCAAATTTGTGGCGATGCAGTTCTGAAAAATAAATGCTATGTTCCTAAAGTATAAGTGAAGCAGTCTCTAACACCGCAAAGTAGTAACAAGTTTAAGTTACATAAATATGAATAAACCGTATAACTTCCCTTAGTGTTGAGAAACTAAAAACTATGGATATTGATAAATTAACTGTCAGCATTCCTGTAAACATCCTGAATGTCAGAATTTGCCAGAGGCCAAGAAGAGATTTCTTGGAGGTTGCAATTCCTGCACTCTTCATATAGATATTTCAATAATGTAAAATGTCAGACTCCCCAATATACTGTAGAATGTAAAAAGGTCGGAATGGAATATTCATTTCAATATTAAAAAAGCAGCATTATGATCAGGGCGAATGAGTGCCTTGTGTATGTGTACATTTTCCATTGCAGGTACAGCTCAACCCCTTTATAACGCTGTGCTTGGGGTCCAAAGAATCACATCGTACTATAAGCGGCTCGCGTTAGAAATAATGTACAATTGTATGCATTGTACAATAAAGTATTTAAGATACCAATAATCGTGTTGTAAAGTATTCATAAATATGAAAATTGGGAGCTACGCTTGCATCGCATTATAAGCGGATTCGCGTTGTAACGGATCGCGCTATAACGGGGTTGAGCTGTATTACTATTTAAACTTTTATAAAGGTGAATACAGTACACTTTATTGTGGAAATAAGGCATGTTTTCTATTTCACCATAGGCATTGAAAGTTACATTATTAATGGAAGGGCATTTAATTCACCCTTAGCTGATCTCTCCCTGTCAAAGGGCCAAGCATACTGTAAGAAGTGAACTTTTCCTTTGGACAAACGCACAGTAGCATCCAACAGAGGAGATGCAAATTCTCTCCAGAAATAGTTACTGCTATTGACTCACTTACGCTGGAAAAGAGAGTTTCTATCACAGACTCAAGAAGACACAGCTCTCTTCACTCTACATCTCAATTCATACTATATACAGACATAACCCGGTTTAAGGACACTCACTTTAAGTACACTCGCGAGTAAGGACACGTCGCCCAGTATGCAAACGGCAGCTCGCGCATGCGCCTGTCAGCACGTCCTGAACAGCAATACCGGCTCCCTACCCGTACCGAAGCTGTGCGCAATCGGGGAGACTATAGAGCCTGTTGTAAATAAGGCATTTGTATCAGTTATGCACGTATATGACGATTGCAGCACAGTACATGCATCGATAAGTGGGAAAACGTAGTGCTTCACTTTAAGTACATTTTTGCTTTACATATATAGCCATGCATAATAATGGTATATTGCTTTCCTCTCTGTTGGCAGTAAGTCCTGGTAAGTACAGGTATGCCAGCAGTAGTTATGGAGGTTTTCCCTCATCCCATGGTGATGTGCCCTATGTATGGAGGGGAGTGGCTGTATGCTCTGAGTCCCTGGATAGTGACATCAGGGATGCGTCTGCCTCCTGAAGTATATAAGGCACAACTCAGTTAGTTACAGTGTGTTCTAGCAGAGTTCTCTAGCAGTGTGTCTAGCAGTAGTGGAAAGCTGTTAGGAAGTTGTATTGTCCTGCATAAGGGATTGTAGGAACACTTTGTGACCCTAGTGACGTAACTAGAGGTCCAGGTTGACCAATCAGCCTGTCTAAGCCACTCTGTGTCCAGGGACCTGGCACAGAGAGGATCTCCCTAGGAGAAGAGGGGATCCCACTCCAATTTGGGAGGGCGTACCTGGCGAAGGGACAGCACGGAGCGATGTGCGGCTAGAGCCGGCAGCTGCATGGGGCAGTCTGCCACATCACTGTCTACAATAAAGATGACCTTGTTAACGATACCCCCACTGTGTGAGTGTGAAGTTACTCCACAGTGGATGGCACCACCAAGAAGGAGTTCCTCACCAGGACAATCTCCCTGCGGAAGCATAGACCCTGATGAGGTGGAGGCGCTGCACATGATGTAAGTTGAACTCGCACCCACTACCTCAGCTACCTGTTCTGTTGGATATCCCCTACTAACATCTAGCGGGAGACTCAGGAGTTCTGTTGCCTACAGGTGCACCACCAAACACACACGTAATAGGGGTTGGTTATTAAAGTACCCGGGCCAATGTGAGATTGGGGGGGGGGGAAACCCGTTACAATTGGAGGCGCTGCTGAGATATATATACCTATCAACAGGACAGGCTTTTGCTAGGCACACGCTAGGAAACAGGGAAAGTGTCTGCTGCCACTTTGTGCTGCGTTGGGATGGAACCGCAGGAGTAGCCTGGGAACCTGAGAGGAGTTAGTGGGTCTGGAGAGGGGCTATAGCTGTCCGAGTCACCTTGAGGTCGCGCTAGGGGTATGACGCCAGAAGGGAAAGCTTGTTAACTAGGTCAGGTGTCCTGGAGAGGGTCTGCACTAGGCTGACTAAGAGAGGTAGACGCCCAAGTACTGCATGGGAGCCCCAGAGTACTCTAGCCATTCCAGATCACTTACTGAAGGGAGCACAGACTGGGAGGAAGGAGATACAGTAGACACTGAGAGAGTGAGCCTAGCCTGAGGTAGTGCAAAAACGAGTTAGACGTATGTTAGGTACACGAGGTGGTGCACAAGGCATGTTTATTGTACGGATGTGGTAGCTGCCCCGCAGAGCGGAGCTCCATGTACAGTAATCCAGTATACCGTGAGCAAGAAGCGACCGTCGGAATGGAGGATCTGCAAAGAGCAGAAGGTCCAGGATGCCGGGACGAGCAAGGAGAACAAGCTACAGGAGAGACTCTTGTGTGTTTGTTATGGAATGGCGTGAAAGCCGTGGCTGCGCCGTGTTTGTCATGCCTATGTTCTCGGGATGATACCCCTGAGAAAAGTGAGGACTACAGCCTTGCGAGATGGGAGGAACGAAATGGACTTTGTTACACACCAATTAACAAACAGCCAGACGCTACCTCGAATATAAGGACAGTGCTTACCAAAATGGCGGTTCCCGCGTTCCCGGGACACCGCGTGGGCCAGCTGCAGAAAGTCTTGCAACTCTGCGATTTGCAAATTGTTGGCCGGGATTGGCGGCAACGAGGAAACTCCACCCAGTTGGGGAGTTTGGCGCGAAAGCTGGAGCCGCGCCCTCATGGACTATGACTCACTCTGCCCCTGTGCTGGGTCAGCCTACAAAGCGGCGTGACTTCCCCCTAGTTTCAACCAGGGGGAGTGGTCTAAAGTTCCACCGGATGTCGATGGAGGAAGTGGGGGGAAGGACAGCGCAGCCCTCCTCTACCCTTCAGTTGCGAAGAGCCATTGATCAATACAGGCCGCTCGGACGAGTGCTTCCGTTGGTGACCATGGCTGAGCAAACGGAGAAAATGGAACAGAGTCCCTTGATCTCTACCCATCCCTATTCGGCTCCAGGAGGCTTCCTGATCATCCGAGTAGAGGGTGTGGAGACAGTGGTCAGTCTCTGCCTGCAGTGCAGACTGCCTGGCGGAGCTGTGGGCAGTGAGGCTCGATGCCCTCATTGTGGACTGCAATATATGTGGCCCATGACCACCTATCATGCTCCGATCCCAGTCCTCGCTCACCTATCAAGACTTAACCATCACTACTACCACTGCCAGGCCTCCAATATGTTTAATATTTGCTCTAGCCTCACTTCTTTACAAACTACACTTTTTTTTCTACAGCCTCATTATTCCTCTGACACTACACAGCTGTCACTTGCACTAAAACACACCCCTTTAAATCCTCCTCGCACATTCTCTTTCTTTCCATGCTTCTCTTTTTTTACTTCTGGGGACCTCTCTCAATCCTGGCCTCTGCTTTATTTGTACATGCTCTCATCATCACCTGCCACATACAACTTCTACTCCTCCTGGTGCCAACCCCTCTAGCCTCATACCCATCCCACATCAACCTCCCCCCTTTCTCCCTTTTGCCTGTTCCTTTTGGAATGCTCATTCCCTTTCTAACAAGTTCCTATTTGTGCACAACATCTTTTTCTCTCACTCTCTGCTCCTCTTTGCTATAACCGAGACTGATTGTGCACTGGAAGCTGCCCTCTCTAATGGTGGCCTCTATCCCACACTACTTGATGGCAGGGGTGAAGGTGTGGGGCTCCTCCACTCCTCAGTCGACTTTTAACAAAGCCTTCCTATTCTTCCCTCTTTCACATCCCTCCCTTGAGGTGCACACTGTCCAGCTTTTACTCCTCTCCACGGGCTGTCATCTATTGTCTACCTACCTCTACTCATCCCCATTTGTCTTTCTCTCTGACTTTGAATATTGGCTGTGTTTTCTCTCCTCAGACTCCCCTGTTCTCCTTGGGGACTTCAACTGCCATATTAATGACCCTGCTCTCCCTTGGACTTCCAGCCAGCAACCACAAAGGATAGCCACTATCTAGACATGGTTTCACAAAACACTTCTCTCCGTTTTCTCCATGTCGCCCTTTCCTCGCAGAGCGAGAAAATTAGATGAGATGATGATCACTCTCACTTCACCCCTTCTACCCCCTCATTTCTGCAGAGACTTGCACTATTAAGTTACACGCTCTTTATTCCACTTTGCACTCCCCTCTCTCTCCTCTGCAGACTAACAATCTGGTCATGAACTACAACTCTGCCCTATCCTCTATTGATCTACATGTCCCTTATTTTCTCTGATATTCTTGCTCTCCTAACTCTAGATTCTGGCTAAACTGCCACACACGCATGCTGCATTCCTGCACTCATTCCTCTCAACGCCTCTGGAGGAAACCTCATACTCTCCCAGACTTGCTTCACTACATATTTATCCTGTCTCGTTTCAACTCTGCCTTCTCCCAGGCTAAAGAAACCTTATTTTCTTTACTTATCAACACTCACGAGCCTAGCCCATGCTACATCTTCTCAGTCTTTGACTCTACTCAATGTCAGTTACCTGTTTGTCTTCCTCCATTTCACCTCAGGATTTTGCGGACTATTTCAATACAAAAGGTAGATTCCATTCATAAAGGAATCCTCTCTGTATACTTCTCATATTCTACACATCCTCTTGTTAACTTTTCTCCTAACTTCCTTGACTCTTTTTCCTGTCACAGAGGAGGAATTGCTGCTGCTGATCTCCCTTCTCCCTCTACCACTTACCATCATAACCCCATTCCCTTCCACCTTCTCAAGCCTCTTGCTCCCACTCTAATCCCAACATATTTTCAACTCCTCCCTCTACTCTGCTACCATTCCCTCCTCCGCCAAACATGCAACAGTTATACCCTTACTCAAAAACAGCAAGCTTGACCCTACCTGTCTCCCACCTGCTTTTTGCCTTTAAACTTCTTGACCCCCTTGTATTCTCTTGCTTGCTCCATTTTCTCACCCTCTATTCTCTCCTAAATCATCTACAATCTGGTTTCCGCACTGCTTACGCCACCAAAACAGCCCTCACTAAAATAATGAATGACCTCCATGCTACCAAAGATAAAGGTCATTACATTCTGCTCTCTACAGCCTTTGATACTGTGGACCACTCTCTTTTTTACATTCTCCATACTCTTAATATTCGTAACAGAGATCTATCCTAGATTGCCTAGAAGCGCTGGAGTCCCAGTTCTAAGCTTCATAGCTCCTGTGGACTGGCTGCATTTCCTCCTTGCAGAGGCCTTCGTTGCCTGGCCTACCTTGGGCCAATCTGTTCCTATGCTGAAGCGCTGGATCCCCAGTGCTAAGCTTCATAGTTCCTGTGACCTGGCTGCTTATCCTCCTTGCATAGGCCTTCGTGATGTCCTGCTGCAATCCTCCTTACAGACGCTGAAGCGCCACGCACCTGCCTTCCCTTTGCCGACCCTAGCTTGTATCCTCGACCATCACGTTAACCCTGCCTTCTCCAATCCTGACCCGGCTACCTCTGACCACGGAATACGCACTCCGGACCCGGCTTCGTGGTCTAAGGTCGGTGTTTTCACATCCCCACCTCAGCCCCGCGGACGGGTCCCGGTTGGTGGCGAGCACGACCGTTACATTTCTATGTCAGACTAGAGAGGAACTACATAAACCAAGACTGGAGGAAACAGAAAAAGTATTAAAATGGACCCACCAGGCCTATTATGATAAAGGTAATAAGGCAGATAAGCTTCTTGCCAGCAAAGTAAGACGTGTTTAAGCTAAGTCGCAAGTATCAGCTATAAAGCAAGGTAACAGGGAAATTACACATAACCCTTTCCAAATTGCTGAGGAATTTTCTACATTTTACAATAAATTGTATAACCTGGATTCAGATCAGATCCCAATTTTAATAAATCCTCCAGTGAACAAATAGATAGCTATCTACAGGCATACGAACTTCCAAAACTCTCCACGGAAGAATTGTATGTATGTATGTCTTTATTTATACAGCGACATTAATGTACATAGCGCTTCACAGCAGTAATATATGTGACAATCATAAATAACAAATAATACATAAAGGGGAGAAGTGCTTCAGAAATACAAGTAACATTTAGGAAAAGGAGTCCCTGCTCCGAAGAGCTTACAATCTAATTTGTTGGTAGGAAAAACATACAGTGACAGTAGGAGGGCATTCTTGTAACTGCGTCTGCAAGGGGCCAAAGGTTAATGTAGGAGGTGTTAATCAGCAATGGAGCTCATATGCTTCCTTAGAATTAGAGCGAGTCAATGCTACAGTTAGTCTGACAGAACTAAAAAGGAGGTTATTAAAGGTCTGAAGCCATCAAAAGACCCAGGGCCGTATGGCTTCTCAAATCTTTATTATGAAAAAAATTTGGGGAATACTAGCTCCATATCTTTTAGATATGTTTAATAGCTTTTTATTGGGTTCCCAGATTCCCTCACAAATGTCAAAAGCAAATACAGTACTTAGTAAATACAAATACTTAGTAATACCTAAGAAAGGAAAGGACCAATGAGTTGCGCAAGTTACTGTACAAGCCAATCCCGCTACTTAATACAAATTTAAAGATATATAGTAAAATTCTAGCGAACAGATTTAACCCAATTTTGCCCCTCCTAATACATAATGAGCAAGTAGGTTTCATAAGCAAGCGTCAGGCCTCAGATAATACACGCAAGATTATCAATATAATTGATTATGTCCAGTGCTCTAAACCCAAAGCGATGCTGAGTCAAAACGCTGAAAAAGCGTTCAACAGAATTAACTGGGGTTTTCTAGATAGAACTATGGTGGGGTTGGCTACTCCGGCCCATTTTTAAAAGGGGTCCAAGCTTTATATCATGCCCCTACAGCCTCCCTAAAAATGCCAGGGGGAGAATTAAACCAAATCAAGATCAGTAATGGGACCAGGTAGGGTTGTCCATTATCCCCCCTGCTTTTTGCGTTAACAATTGAACCGCTTGCAATCAAATTAAGGGAAAAAAACAATATTCCGGGTATCAAGATTAGCCAGGAAAGTTTCAAATTATCCCTCTTTGCCGAAGATATTATCCTGACAATTTCCAACCCTCTGACTTCACTCCCCAATTTACAGGATGAGCTCTCTAGGTTCAGGTTGTTCTCAGGTTATAAAATCAATTCAGCTAAATCAGAGGCTTTAAATTTTACTTTACCAGACTCAGAGGTTAAATTAATCAAATTAAATTTCAATTATCATTGGAATAAGGCGAGATCGAAATATCTAGGGATTTTCCTCACAAAAAACTATCTATATATAACTACAACTATCCAGAACTGTTTACCAAATTAAAACTGGATTTTCTATTCTGGAACGGCCTCCAAATTTTCTGGATAGGTCAAATTATATCAGTTAAGATGAATATTCTCCCGAAACTGCTTTATTGTTTCCAGACACTCCCAGTCTCTATTCCAATAAAATACTTAAGGGATTTACAGAATAAAATTATGCAATTTGGGATAACAAAAGACTAAGAGTGCCGAAATCAGTTATGTTTGTACCCAGAGAGAGAGGGGGCCTGGCGGGCCCTGATTTCAGGAAATATTATTTAGCCGCCCATCTGAAACAGGTGTTTCTTTGGCATTCCCAGGAAGGTCAATACCGATGGGAAGATATAGAAAATAGATTTATTAATTCAGGGGCACTCCCGGCTCTGATATGGAATAACAAGCCAACAAAGGGCCTTAGACCAGACCTTTTTGACTCGGCCGTAATAACATTTTCCATTAAGATTTGGTTTAAGGCCAAAACCAATTATTAATTAGCCTCAGCCCCTTTGAGATTTACCCCCTTCTTTGACATCCCAGGCTTTGGTCCGAGCTGGTCCACAAGTACTTTTGATTTATGAAAGGTTAATGACAACAAGGGATGTGGGAGATATGATTCGGAGAGGTAAATTATTCAATTTTAATGATTTTGTCAGAGATACTCTTTGACGGGAGGGGAGATGTTCAGATATTTGCAGGTTTCTTAGGCAGCTGTCCCCAGGTGGGTCTTTCCCAGAGTGCACCGTATTTGAAGAATTATGCAGAAATAGAAATCAGTGGGGACTTATCAAGTATTTACAAATTTCTTAGCTCCAGTGAATTTAAAGCTCCCTGCACACATCAGTATATGGTTCAATGGGCCCAGGATTTTCAGGTGGAGATTTCTTGGGAGGACTGGCAAACTATCTGGACCAATGCAACAAACACATCACTATGCACAATATCCAAAGAAAATATCTATAAAGTTATTTTCAGATGGTACTTGACGCCCTAGAGGTTGAGGCAGATTTACCCAGAGACCACGATTCTCTGTTGGAGGGGCTGCGGAGGTGTTGAAGATATGGCCCATATCTGGTGGCTCTGCCCCAAAATACGAAGGTTCTGGCGATTAGTGCAGAATCTAGTGCGAGAGAATAAGGATCCCTCTAGACCCGATTATAATGGTATTGAGTAAACCGCTAGATAATTTATATGAAAATAAATCGGAATTATTGTTGCATATTCTCACTGCGGCTAGACGTGCGATCGCAGGGGCCTGGAAAAAACCTTTACCCCCCCCCCCCCCCCCCCCACCCTCCAGGAGAGAGGTTATTTTGGGAATAAATGAGGAGCAATCTATGGAAAGATTAACAGTGTATTTTAGACATAATTCAAGAAAATTCCAAAATGTCTGGGAGCCCTGGAATTCTAGGGGGAATAGATGACCTGTTTAGTCATTGTGGATGGAGGGCTGAATGTTTTCCTTCTCAGAGTTGGTAATTGTATATGATATTTGGAGTTGGGACTGTTCGGCATCATTGTACTTTTGATATTCCTGTATTATTGGATTTTTGACTCTCTTTATGACCCCGATGTTAAATTTGTTGTACCCCACCCCCCCCTCTTTATTTCTCTTATGTCTTTCAAAAACGGAAAATAAAAAAAAAGTTCCAAAAAAAATGAAAAAATTCACATTAGCAACACTATTGCATGCCTACCTAGAAATAAACTACTATTGCCTGAAGACCACTACATTTTTAGTCTACCTTTTACTGTATTATCGAATTCAGAGCTACTAAACGTTCTGCAAGCCCTATAAGGACAGTGTTCCAAGTAGCCCAAAGAAAGCAGTGGTACCGTCCGATTTTAAGAGCGATGCATCTTAAATATTTGTTAAAATTTTTTTTTTTTTAAAGTTAAACCATTAGTCTGTCAATAATAATAATAATAATAATAATAAAATAGTACTACTCTGGGGTTGTTTGTTTATTAAAATTTTATGGTATTCCATACTCCTAGAATCTTTACACTTTGATTACAATGTATCATAATGAGTGTTTTCCTTTGTTCTCACGAGCATTTAAAAAAAAAAAGTTTCTAGCGATGGTGTGAAAGAATGATCATTCTCTAGTATTTTAATATTAAACAAAATAGTTTAATCAACAATACACTTCCTAGTATAATATAGTTTCCCACGGGGAAAATATCAGGTCAGGTTGTGAAACACCACCTTTGTATATTCTACTCAGATTGAGCAAAGAACCACTACTGATGTCCAAGCTTCCAAACCATGGATGTTTGGTGAGAATGTCTATTGGGGGCATTAACACATTCTGATGGAATCAGGCAAACATTCTATTAGAATAATGATACTGTACATCATACTGGAACCATGTGTAATCTACTAGAATGAAGATCTTACTGTCAAACACTACAAGAGACGACATGACAAAGAAACAGGACAAGTGGCAATTACAATAAATAGATGAAGGATTGGTATGGAAGGAGTCAATTTAGAAATATATATTTTTTATTTGAGGTTGGAGATCACACACACACACACACACACACACACACACACACACACACACACACACACACACACACACACACACACACACACACACACACACACACACACACACACACACACACACACACACACACACACACACACACACGTTTCCCTTTCAAATACAGAATCTTTTATGGTCTTTATCATGTAGCCCCCTGGTGGTGACTACTATTGAAGTGCAAGGGTTAAGGGCTCAAGAGGGTTAACTGTCTGGGCTCATACAGGGTAACTCCCCTCTTCCATCACATAAGTGAGGGGAGTTGGTGATGTTACCGCTCTCAGTGGCAGCGTGGACGCAGCCTAATTTTGCAAGCGCAATGTATTTACATTGTATTCTGTTTAAAAAAGTTTTTTTTTCATGTGATTTTGATTACATCAGGCAGGGGGGGCCCGAGAAATTTCATGGGTGAAAAGGGGGGCTCGGCATAAAAAAAAGTTTGCTCACCCCTGTATTAGTGCATAGTGCGCTAGCACATGCGAACGGTGCTTCGCGCTACAAACAGGTTTGTATTTCCCGCGTGACGGCCCGGGTCACGTGAGCGGTTCGCCCAATGAGGGCGAACCAGCTCCATGACGTCACGGTCGCGCCCCCCGACACCTCTGCCTGAAGGACAGGATATATCTGCAGCTGCAGGCGAGCGTGTGCTGTGCCGAGGAGCGCAGAAGCTAGCGCGTTCCAGTATGGACGCAGCCTTAGAATCAAACGGACACTTAAACAGTTTTATATATTCAAACAAAAGATTGCCTGGTCTTTTAAAATGCTCGAGAAGCAACCAAAATGCAGGGAAAAGATACATTTGATGTTTCTATGTGTGAAACACATTGAAATATTATTTGAGTGTAAGATGTAGAAAAGTTCTACTTTTCAAAGCATAAGAATATTACTAAAGGTGGTCACCCTAAATAAATGCTTGTATGTAGTTTCTTCTTAGGCAAGCAAGAATGATATAGAATGTGGCAGTGTGAAATAAAATGAAATGCAAAAGGAGTCGTGCAGTGGCAGGCATCTTTAAAGGGTGATCTGTGTGGGCACAAGGACGCATAATTGGAATTGAAAAACAAAGCTTAATGGAGAAAAACAGAATAGAAAAAAAACATGTACCATTTGTACTAATCCAAGTATTACAAATGAGGCAGAAAAGGTCTACTTGTAACCATACGTAGATGACACATGTTTTATATCTGTTTATTTTAACCAGCATACAGAACCTGTCCTACATGACAGATTGGTGATGTACATAATTCACCAGATTGTGAATGTCTTGCAATATGACTAAAACAAATGCTACTGTTTTACTTGGTGAATAAAATACTCCCATAGGCTCCTGTTCAATATGGTTGGAAATTTCTACCCAGCGCCGAGTAACAGGGGCTAAACGACACATTGGGTAAAGGCCTTAACGTTTCAAGGATTTTCTGCCAACTTTCAGAAGTTTTTTCTGAAGTTTGGCAAAAGGTGGATTTGCGGAGCACTTTCTGAAGTTTGGCGGTTTTCATAAACCAACTGGATTCAAAACATTCACTTATGTAAAGAATGGGAAAATGTGACGAAAACCTTTGCAAAGGTCTTACAGAAAATATTTGCAACAAAACAGAAAAAAAAAACAAGAGCTCACAATAACAGCAGGGATCTCGTCATGGGAGCACATCGCCCCAATCAAGGAGAAGATTAAATGTCAAAGATGATAAAGATCGACGCACTCCACTAGGCGCAGAAAAGATATTATAGAGCAAAAACGATGATCGTTTCAATCCCATCTTAGGACATTTGTCAAAGTACTGATATTGGGACTGAAAGGTTGATAGTTTTGCCATATAATAAGTTTTTTCTTTTCCCAAGCCCAGTGGAGTGCCGTTTGATCTGTTTCATCTTTGGCATTAAATATTTACATAAACATGTTTAACCACAGTGGGAACCGTTATTAAATATGCAGGAAAATTCACAAGTAAGACCACGACATCATGGTTTGTTTCTGAATGGATTTAAAAGCAATAGTGTATATTCTGCTCCCCAAATACACTCCTGGTAGATCGACATTCCTTGGGATGGGGGCGAAACGTAACAAGGCCTTTTAAACACAATGAAAATAACATGTTACAGAAATACATGTGAAAAAATAAATTCTGGGACCAAACCTCTTCAACAGGTATAAAAAAACAAAAACACATTAATAAACGCCATCCCCAACAAAGCTTCACATTTTTCACTGGTACTTAAACCTTTTTGTCACTGATGAATCATGCAATTATTTGCTGGACCATCTGCCAGAAAACACAGAAATAGGAGTGGTGAGCAGAGAATACGCCTGTTTGATTTGATACTTTATCCATATACTGACAAGATCCAAAACACTGTAGTTAGAACTTCTGAATCCTCAAATGAACAGATTGCATATGATACCGATTCATCTTTTAGCAATGCTTAAAAAAAAACCTTGCTGCATTATGCATTGGGAAACAGATCTGCTGGTGCATAAATTTGTAAATAAGTAATCTTGTAATAGTTTCCAATTTATGAATATAAATGTATACAGGATTCGCTTCAAGATCTAAAATGTTCTTGAGAAAACTACAAATCTTGCATGACACCAAATTAAAAAGGCAGCAGTAGGCACCTGCGACTAGTTATGTGTAGTGGGTTAAATCATTAACTGTAAGTAATTGGCACATTTTTAAAACAAAATCGGACAGAAGTTGGAATGAACTTTAAAACATTTAATGTTTCCATTGTAACTTTTTCTTCGGCGAATGTTTACAATCTTCCGACCATGGCTGTCATCACCGCACGATGCAGAATATTGCACTTAATCTGGTGGTAACGGACCATTCAAATCATTGGCAGTTAGCACCACAGATCTCGCACTTTGAGGACTTCCGTCCCATTTGCCATATTTACGAAGCACTGCTATGCCATAAGACACGGTTCGGTGCAGGAGACATTGTACAGCCCATTCACTTGAATAAAGTGTAAGATGTCTTCTGTGTCAAGGTTCTGCTCGCCACAAACCAGGACCGGACCGCGAGGCTGAGGTGGGGTTGTAAAAGCACCGACCTGAGACCGCGCAGGCTGATCCGGGTTGCGCAGTTCGTAGTCGTATGTCGCAGGATCAGGATTGGAGAAGACAGCGTCGTCGTTGTACAAGCCAGGGTCAGAACAGGAGACGTCAGGATAAACATTGTCCATGCAGGAGTTTGGCAACAAGGAGATAGGAGAGACCCGCTTCAGCTTAGGAGCGCGGGGTTGGCCTTTGCGCGAGCGACGACCATGGCCCATGGTGCTGGTCACAGGAGATGGTAGGCAGACCAGAATGGCACACCGTCTTGCTGTACGGGTGCACCAGTGCTACAACGCAAAAGTCCTGAGCGGGCAAGGGAATCCACTGTTTCAGCGCAGGAACCAGGACACGGCCTCTCTATATTAGGGAAAGAGTAGGCCCCAGGAACCAGGAAGCTGTAGATACAGGGAAACCTCCGCTTCAGTGCAGGAATCCAGGAGACTGCAGAACGCAGGGACGAACCTCTACTTTAGTGCAGGAATCCAGGAGGCTGAAGGACGCAGGGACGAAACCTCTGCTTCAGCACAGGGGAACAGAAGCTGAAGGACGCAGGGAATACCTTCGTATCAGCACAAGGAAACAAGCGGCTTGAAGGGAGCTGAAGGATGCAGGACGTAACCTGGTATCAGCAAAAGGGAACAAGCGGCTTGCAGGGAGCTGACGGATGCAGGACGTAACCTGGAATCAGCATAGAAGAACAAGCGGCTTGAAGGAAGCTGAAGGACGCAGGGCGTGACCTGGTATCAGCAAAGGGGAACAAGCGAGAGCTTGTGGCAAAACAGTTGACATCCCGTAGGACTATGCTCGGCCAGGAGCATTATGGGCAAGCAATACTTAAAGGCCAGCGGGCCAATCCCCGGCAGGGGTGTGAAGGTACTGCCCCTAATGAGTGAATGCAAGTATAGTTTGCAATGAAAGGCTGCACAGGTGCAATAGATACCAGAGGGAGTGTGTATTGCTTTGGTGAGTGAATCCAGGCTGCAGCAAACATCAGGAGAGGTGCTCCAGGACTGCACAAGTCTGCACGGTAAAGCAACCAGTAAACCGCGGAGCGGATTCCTTACATTCTGGTGCTGGAAGAGGTGTTAGAACGGCATAGAACTGCTTCGTAAACATGTTTGTGAAAAAGGTCTGTGGAACATTGTAGGCAAACCGTGAATCCTTACACATTCTTTCCTTTGTTATTTTTTTTAAACATATGTAACGGGTATTCCCCCCCCCCCCCAATCGCAGATATAGTGTGGGGTGCAAGGGAACATACAAGGTTACCATAGGTGTGGTGCATTACCTGTTGGCTCGCAGGAGGGCTGGGCTTCCGCCACGGGGAACCTGGGGCAATTATACTAGGGGTAACCACTTACTCAATTCAGCGCCTCCACCTGCGATGGCTCCCACCAGAGGGGGAGTGGTTCCTCGCAGGACAATCACAACAATCAATACTCATACACAGATATATAATAACTAATACTATTTACTTAGGTTAGAACAGAATATAACACATCATGACAGGTATCACATAAACAGTGTCCCTCTCACGAGGAGACACTAACTGCGACGTCCAGCAGGACGCTTCCCCAACACCAGGTGATCCCACCCAGTGTCCAAAGAACCCCACCCAATGTCCCGCACTCTTGCAGACAGAGTCAATGGGTGACTGCGCAGTCACTATTAAACTAAGGGCCCGTTGGTGCACTTGTGTAGTAGATAGTACCTGCCGAGCACTCCCGTGCTCGGATCTCCAACTGGCTTCACAAAGGATCCGTCGTGTGAAGGTTCCGTCTAATCCTACACCGGACTCCTTTGTACGCGGACCGCCAGGGCGGTCTCACTCTGGAATAGTCTCTGTGGACCCCAACGTGGGTCCGAACCGCTTCACAGGACCCGCAGCGTCCCCTGATTCCCTAACTAACACTTGGCTCTAACGTGACAGGAACCCTAACCTAGGGCCTGTCCCTGTAGTACAGCAACCTAAAGTGGCTTTGGGGAAAACTCCTAGGGGCCTAACAGGGGTTATTAACCTGCCCCACTCCCCTAACTCTTCCCAGCCCTGACTGTACTTATTAATGCCTAACGAGTCCCAGCGCCTACAGCAGCAAGCTGTAGCTCACTGGATGCTGGAAGCCAACGTGCTGCGCAACAAGGTGCCTGCCTGTCAGACCTCACAGCACTAACAGCCGTGACTCTGACAAGGCAGCACTCTACACTAAGGGCAGCGTCCCTATCTTGGGCCTCCCTAAGCACTTACCCACTAAGCTAGTGGGGAGTTGGGGCCTACCTGGGGTGTAGGTACCTATATGGGGCAGGAGCTGCACTCGCTCCCCGCACCCTTCCTTCCCTCACAGCTCCCTGACTCCAACTCTCTGTAACCTTTCTTTCCCAGCTCCCACTAATGTAAGTGGCAGGGTCCCTAACCTGAGGGCTGTCCCTGGCAACACTCACCTTACTGGGGAGCTGAGCTATCTCGGGCCCTGGGGGTGCTGGCCTAGTACAGGGAGTCCCTGACTCCTGTACCCTACCTCCTTCCCTGGGCTGCTCCGGTCTCTGACTCCCAACGTGCTGCAAGCCCGCGAATTGTATCTCTTTGCCTCTGCAGAGTTCCTAAGCCCTATTGGCTCCCTGGTGTCACGTGGGGCGCACAGAGGCTCCTGGGATCTGTAGTCCCTCTCTAGGGCCCTCCCTAATAGGCTCTGGCTTCGCGGGCTTTTCTGCCTCTTTCCTGCGCATGCGCGAACTATAGGGGGCTGCCTTGACTCCCTCGCGCTACCTCTCGCCAGCCGCCGGGCCCATAGCAACACGATCGCGGCCCTAGCGACGGCCCGATCGCGTCCCCGGCAACCGGCCTGGACTAGGGGGCAATGCGCTACTCCCCGCTCCAGCCCTACACTCGCGCGACCACTGCGCATGCGCGAACTAACGCGCAAGGGTGGCGCCCTAACCGCCCGGCTCCGAGAGTGCCGGGATTTCCGTGACGCGCGTGCGGCCCTGGCAACTGGCCGCACGCGTTCCCAGCAACCCCCGAGCCGGGACCTGACCGCCCTCACCTCCCGTATCGCCCGACGGGGCCGCCATTGGACTCGGCGGCACCCGCGATCAGCACATAGGTGAGGGGGGTGCTGATACTCCGGGGAGACCTGGCTACAAATATTTATAACATCATCATTTGCCAGATAGTTAAAAACAAAGAACAAATGGTATCCGTTGGATAAGGAAATGCAAAACATTAAAACAATTCTAAGGAAGCCAATTACAATGGAAAATTGTAGAAAACATTTTTTTGGGCTTGTTTTGTGGTACTAACCCTTTAACGGACATCGTAATTTTACAATGCAATCTATAAGATTTAAAGTGTACAAAAATGGATGCTGGACGCAACTGCAGATTCTCTAAACAGCTCCAGGAAAAGTGAATAAACATGAAAGAAACGCCCCTATAAGACCGTGATTATAGTGTGCGCAAACAAAATACAGCAGCTCTATCGGGCCGGTCACAGTGCGTGCAAGGAATAGCAACAGAATTTTAAAGAGACAAACTAGTTTATTTTTTCGCGCGATGGCCGCGGTTGCTCAATGAGTGTCAACTTGCTATTTGGGCATTTGTCAAAGGAGGAGTTAGGGCGCAGTTGCAGTACATGACAATGTGAAACATCTCATTACAAAGTGTGTCAATGAGCAGGGGCTTCTCACGTTTTACAAGCATAGACAAAGTGCTTAGGCCTGAGATGGCATAAACCTCCCAGGCTAACAATCTGTGTCCCATTGTGAACCTTTTTAGAATTTGACACAAGCATAAGCACAAAATTGAGCTCTGTGTAGTGGTGCAATCCTGCTACTCATCATGCATGAGAGGTTTCCAGAGCTCTTCAAACTAGTTTTCCCTAAAAAAGTGATGAGTATGGAGCCTGAAAAAGTAATGCAATGGAATTTTAGATACAGTATTTATAATAAAAAAAACATATAACTGAAAAGCAAGTGTCAAGGTCACTCACACACCATTTAAGGTCCGGATTTGGCCAATAGGTCGCAAGTTGAAGAGCCTGAATTTCCCACACACACTGCATCACAGAGATCAAAACAACACAGGTCTCTGAAAGCAGATGATCCTCTACCTACACTACGTTTTGAAGTATAAGAGGGCTTTAGCGACTGCCAGTAATGTCAAGCGGCTGTAATTATTGGTGGCATCAAAAAACTTTTTTTGCATATAGGTTTGGTGTCCAACACTTTTAAACACGTTTTCTACAAAGCTGCAACGACTTCTTACTCATTGCTTTGCTTTTGACATCCGAATGTTCATTTTAATAACGTGATTGGTAGGAGGTGCCATGAAATGCATGGCCTACGGCACATTCCATCGACAAGCGATCTTTCTGTGGGCCCATTTACTCTGTACCTTCCTGTTCCAAGCTTAAAAATTGTACTAGCTGTGTAATGCAGCAGGTAAAAAAAGTCCATTTAAAAATGGCTTAAAAAGCAAAACATGGACACTTGCCCAGTGTACTCATTTGTAAATCACTTGGTTTGTAATTGTGCAATGTTTATAAAAAGGCACAAAAACTGTTTTATAAATCAGCGGTGCGCAAACTGTGGGGCGCGACCCCCAGGGGGGGGGGGCACGACACTGCCGACGGGGGGCGCGGGGTTTACAAAGGCCCCGCGCGCTTCCCGAAGGCACTTAAATTAAGTGCCGGGGGAGCTGCAGGGCCTCTGTAAACCTAACTTACCGTGGCTCCGGCGGCTTCCTCCCTGTGTCGCCATGGCAACGCGGCGTCAAAATGACGCTGCGAGGTCATGTGACGTCACGTTGCTATGGCAACGTGACGTCATTACGCCGGAGCGCGGGTAAGTTGGGGTTGGGAGGGGGGCGCGGGAGTGAGGGGACAGCCGGCAGGGGGGCGCAGGGAAAAAAGTTTGCGCCCCCCTGTTATAAATCAAAGCAGAGTATGATACCCAGTCATAAGAGAATTCCGCCACACTTCAGAGATTCCAACACTCACCCTTTATTTTTCTAAACTATGATTTCTAGTTCTGTTCAGGGTTCCCCAAAAAAATAAATTGTGGGTGTCGTTCAAAGCTAAAATTACTACTCTGCTTCGTTGTCCCACCCCAGAACACCTCGTCCAGTGCTATTGAAGGTATTGGAGGGTGCAAATTCGGGAACAAGAGCAGAGATTGATTGTTCTGTTTCTGAAAAGGTTATCTGTGAGTAGGTTGTATTGGCTATGCACGTCTTTAACCCAGGCTGTGCTGGAAAGCTGTTTAATACGGCAGGCATTATAGCTTATAGGGGTTCCTGTTACAATGGACATATGTAAAAGGTGGCACTGTGCGCTCATTTTCATGTCATTTCCCCAAATCCTTGGCTGCCGTGGAAGCACTGTATGCCAAGAGATAATGGTGAAAAGCAGGTTGCAGGCATGTCTGAGACATGTGAATGTGCTCACAAGTGATATTTTTATTTGCTGAAAAGGTTCTGAAGCAGATCCAGTCTCTCCTTGCGCCGGCCCCGCAAATGGCATACTACGGTGGAACTGGTGCAGGAAGGTAACTTTTTTTTTTTAGCCCATACTGTTTATTTTCCAGTCTCTGTATGCGATATCTTTCAATATCTTCTTTTTGTGCTTACCCTGCATTATAGGTTAAAGCAGTCAAATTCTGGGCATTATTGAAATTCCTGCCCTCTGATTGGTTAAAATTCCAGGCATTATCCAATCAGTAATGCCCGGAAATGTAGCTGCTTACAAAGTGTTGATTTCAATGTGATTATTTTCAGCCAATCAGCTTTCAGAAGAGCTGAGACAGGGCAAGGGATTGGTCTAAAAGTAGGAACAGCTCTGAGACAGGGCAGGGGATTGGTTGAAAGTAGCAGCCACGGGTTGACTCCTCCCCCTTGCTCCTAAACTGAGAAGATTCAGTTGAATTGGTGGGGTGGGGGAAAGAGGGAGTCTGGAAAGCAAGTGAGTGTCTGTCTGCAGTTTGTTTCTGGCTGTAGTTTCTCTGTGTGTGTGTCAGTGTCAGCAGCAGCAGCAGTGTTTATGAGTGTAGCAGCAGCTGTGTGTGCTGTGCTGCTGTGTTGTATTTGTGTGTAGCAGCAGTTTGTGTCATGGAACAAGAATCACATCTCGGTTTCAATTCCCTCTTTCCTTGCAGCTTCTGCCTGTCAGTTTCTTATTTTCAGATGCATGGAGCTTGCATACACACACTGTGCCTGTGTGATATGTTACAATGTTGCATTTCTTGCCTCTAGACACGTAATCAGTGAGTTGCTACTGCAGCTTCTGAGATCCTTCTCAGGCCTTGGCCATGTTTAGCGCTTGCTGGCGGCGCGCTCCCGCTCAGCACTGAGCCCCTACAGCCGCAATTAGAGCGGCTTTAGTAGGGGCTCACCTGCGCTTCCACGCGCTTGCGGAAGCGCAGGTCTTAGGGGAATTTAAAATTCCCCTGCTTGCCGGCGAGACAGGCCTGTCACGTGAGCGGTTCGCCCAATGAGGGCGAGCCAGCTCCGTGACGTCACTGGCCCGCCCCCGGCCAGTGACGCACCCACCCCCGGCCCGCCCGCTGACAGCGCGTGCGGTAAGCAACCGCAAGGCCAGGGAAAGCATCCGCTTTCCCTGCGCCTCAGCACGCCAGCAGGGAGCATGGCCGAGGCCTCAGAATGGGCTAGTCTGACCTCTCCCCCTCTGCCTTGCTCACAGATGGTCTGTCCCCAGACTATCTTGTTACCCAGAATACACTGGCACTTCCTTTTCCACTTCTACACTGGCTGAGTGAGTACCCCTCCTGTTATTTGCTCTACTGGCAAGGACTTATCCCTTTTCACCTACCCTTAACTACAAAGCACCCACAGAGAGACATTATTCCAACACAAATATCTCCTCCACAAGTGCCTGTCTTTATTGCTGCTTTCACTAAATAAAGTGAAGAAAATATACAGGACTTGTTGTGTTTTGGGGAGGTGAGGCGCTGCTGAGAAACGGTGTGGTGGGGGAGAGGCGGCTGGAGGCGGCGGTTCCCCCCCTGCGCGGAGCTGTTTCGGTGGCGACACTACCCGCATGCTGCTGCTGGCCGGGGCTCGGGTGAGCCTGGTGGATTCCCTGGGGGGAGGTGAGCTGGGGGGTGATGGGGGGGGGGGGCGGGAGCCGGCGGGGAGGTGAGCTGGATGAAGAGATGAGAGAGAGAGTGTGTGTGTGTGTGTGTGTGTCAGTTGGGTGCGGCCGAGGGGGAAGGTGAGCTGCGGGTGAGGAGAAGAAGAGAGTGGCAGTTGGGTGACGTCATAGAGCCACCAATCTGATTGGCCAGAGGCTGAGGACCAATCAGATTCACCACATCTAGCACCAACCTCACAAATTTCAATTTCAATTTTATATATTAAGATATTGGGGAGGTCTATAATATTTGATCCACTGAAGACGACTAGAGAATTCAGCTTTCATCAACAAACCCTCAGATTACCTTGAATATGACAGAATAATTCCTAAATCATGCAAGTGGGATACATCTTTCCACATACCCTTCTTTATACAGTTTCCACATACTGCACTATATTTTTTCTATTTACTTCTTTTATATTTATATCCTGGGAATTTATGAACTTTGGAGTTGCTGTTTTGCTAGGTAATTTTGCTTAAATTTCAACCTGTGTGCTCAAATCAACAACTTTTTTGTTAAATACTATTTGCTCAGGCCCGTGGCTCGCTTTGCTTTTTTATTTTTAGCTTTTTGCCTTTTTTATTTGGACTAAATCTGTATCACCTAATACTGAAGTACACATTTACTCTAAGCTATTGCAACTGAACTAACACGGCTATTTCTACTTAATTCCCTAATCATAAAACAAAATCCAATTTGTTAGTTGCAGCAAATAAGGGTTTTGGGTGGAAAAACTCAGAACAAGTTAAAGTATGTGAAATGTTTCAAGTATTTTCTATTTTCACACATTTGCGCATATTCAGAAAGGCTCTGATATGAAATAAGAAAAAACAACAATGTTTAGGGGTGTTATTTAACGCTCAAAAGGTTCTTTTAAAGCTTGATGTTAAAATTAAGTACTATCAAACAAAATCCCAAAACCTTAAAATGTCCTACATTAAAGTTCTTACAGTATGTACGAATTCTGCAGGTTACTTTATGGAAGCAATACAATGTATTTACACAAATAGATCACTGTAACACATGCAATAACGTGTGCAAAAAAATCTGAAAATAAATCTAGTGCTCTTTCTTACCTTGTGTCGGCATTTAAGCACCACTCCATACGCGCCTAAAAAAAATTACAGTGAGATCTAGTTTTAAAAAAAGTGTACATACATGGGGACACGTGTACAATTACACACGTACTTATTAGAAGTTACCAATAGCAATAACATTTCCCTCTGACCGCATTTTCCTGTGGGATCATTTGATTTAGAAGTAAAGTACGTATATCATTAAAGCGTACATAAATAAATGTAGTATTTAAACCTCAAACAAACTGCTTCAGCAACAAATATCAATCAAGAATCGAAGGATTTTTCAGCTCCCAATATCTAAAATGTCTAGCAGCTCATGAACACTACAAAAAAAAACACTAAGTAAAAAGCCAAATAAATTAGCTTTATGTTCAGGGGTTCAGTGGCTAGAGCAGAGCACTCTTATGGAAAATGCAGTATAAAATTCCCAAATTACACAGCCGTATATTATACAGATTACCTAAAGCAATAGGTAAAAACTGTAGATGTATCTATTGCAGATAAAAAAAGGATTATTGTTCTACATTCAAACTAGTGATGCCGAATGCTTGAGAAAGGGCTCGGCAGGGCCACACAATGCTGCACTTCTAAATAATGTAAAGAGTAAGACGTTTTATTATTTTCTATTTGATATTCTGATGTATTGATTATCTTTGAAGTTGCTGACCTTATACCGTTTATTTGATTATTTTATTCAATTCAGTGAAACTTCTATGTTAAGAAAGGTAAATGATCTGTGAGATCGTTCCATATCCATGTCAATTTGGTTGATTGCAGTGTTTTTTGACCACTCGCAACAGTTCCATGTCGAAAACATGCTCTCTTGCAGAGCATGGAACAACCCTTTACAATTTCTAAGCAACATTTCCTGGCACTTACTGTACATGATCATTTTTAGATGCTTTTCTAAGCAGGGACTTTATTTAATGTGGTGTTGCCTAAAGTACTATTAAAGCAGCACTGCATGTTTGTCACCTTAAATCTTAATGCATAAACTTAAAAAAATCTCTTTAAAAAAAATCTCTTAAAAAATAGATTTATACAAGGACACCCTTCGCATATGTAGCCCCCTCTTTGGGAACTACTAGTTATCGAGAGGGGTTAACAGCCTTAAAAGATTAACTGGGTGGGCTCACTATGGTATTGCCCCATCCCCTGTATGTCTTGTGACCCATGATGTCATTATAGGGAGTATAGAGGGTATATATAGCTCCACTCTATGTTCTAGAAACAGGTTCTTCAGAGTTCAAACTGGGATCCTCACTGTGAGCCCTGTAAAAAGGGTTTTGTGTATAGTGAGGTGTATTAAGATAGGTTCTATCACTTTTGTTGTTTTCAGTTAGGGACCGTGCCCCTATCGAAGTAAGCGCCAGTAGTAAGGGGTTATGATTGTTCTCACCATTTATAAAGGATGCAGCATGCTCTTGATAGGAGTTCTCAGCATTGTAACTCCAGAGTGTGTTTGGACAGGCCCATCCAGAAGGTCACTAGTGCAATTCTGATCATATAGGTATGAAGCAAGTATGCAATACATAACAATAGTGGGTTGCTAATCCAGGAGCCTGAAGTATATATGCCTGAAAGGCCCATTTGAAAAGTGGTAGGAGCAAAGAAATGGTTCTTTGTTTTCCATAAATGTAAGTGCAATCCTTTTACCAGCAGCATACTTCACAAAAGCGCAGGTAACATTGTACAGTATTTAAGTATATGTCTGTATCTGTGAAGCATCATTGACCGCTGCCAAATAAAAGTACCTTTTTGTTTTATAAAAAAAGTTTCCTGCGCCCCCTTCTTCTTCCTATGTGTTTATTCATGCCCAGCCTGCACCTACCCAGCATCCTGCAATAGTTAATCTGATGTGACCTCCTTCCGAGCTGGTTAAGGAGGGTTACACAGAATTAAGGGTCACTTGTAAGTGAATTATAATAACCACTAAGAAATATTTCAGGGTGCCTCACAATCAAGACCTCAATGTGCGAGTGCACAGAAATTGCGATTTCTGGTCCCAGGAGTGGGGATAAATTCTCCAAGGAAATCAAGGGATGACTTTCACCTGAGGATCTCATGAATCTCAAAACAAAAGCTTTCAAATAATATAGTGTAATACTCTCTCTGGATTATTTCGCTGGCATGTAGTGGAGTCCAGGGCTAAACCTTCTTACTGTACGTTACTTTAGTTCCCTCTACCTATGTGGAAGACGAGTTAACTAAATAGTTTATAAATTTATACTTAATATTTTGGGTTTCCAACTATGAAAACAGATTTTAGATGGGTTTGCTGACCTACAGTATGTTAAAACTTGCAGTGTTGTTTTAATGTGTACAACTATTACAGAAATAACATTGAGGGCCAACTGATTGAAAATGGCAATTACATTACAATAATCGACTTACCTTCACCTACAACCCCAAGTACTTCAAATTTATTCATCACATTACCAAGGTTAGGAATCTTCATGAAGACAAACTCTCCTTGTGATGAAAGCCACAGAACATGGCAAGAAAAAAAAAGGCTGGAAAAGACAATCACAAGTCCCTTGGCTTGAATTCTCTTGATAATTCTGACTTCAAAGTATCACATATTACCTGTGGGTTGAAAATAAAAAAAGGATACACGTTATTCTACTGTAAACAGAAAAATAAAAACAACAGAAGGTAAGCCTACAATCTACAGAGCAAAAGGCTAAATTAAGAGTATCATGGAAGCCAGATTTCCCAATGGACCAACAGTTACATGGAATTAGACGGAACCTGTAGACTATTAGTAAATGTTACTAATTCAATGAACAGGGCATTATTTACCCAGACACTGGCTAGGAGTGCAGATCAGTCCATCAATAAATGAATTGTAAATTAATCAAATCAAACTAAATTATGCCGATATCCCGCTCCATCCATTTGTACAACCAACAAATGTGACTGATCCTATAGCATGCTATAATCAGATCAACCCCATTTTTGTTGTCTGCATTTGCCAATTTAATGTTTTACTGGCTGGGTGGAATGGTAAACAACAAGTCCTAAGGACTAGTGACTCCACTAAAATATTTTTCACTCATTGCCTAATGGCTTAAGAAAAATAGCCACTTGGTTTCAGATATATTATAAACTTCCTCAAACAACTTTAAAAATATTAACTCTTGGGTTTATCATTATATCACAACTCTTAATATAACCCTGTTCTGTAGAATAGGTTTCACTAAATACAGCATGGTTTTTCTCCCCAGAGCTAATTCACTAGTAACTGTGGAGAGTACAGTGAAGTTTATATAGAAACTTGTTATGTTAACACAATGCTTAAATAAATGCATTGATCCAGGGAACTTGCCAACCTACAGACAAGAAGCAGATACCATGTTGATAATTTTCTTCTCTTTAATATAGTACTTGTTGCAAGCCAAATGTTATGTTCATGTAATCTCTACAGTATACAAAAAGAGACGAATACTCGCATCACTGATACCTCACAGTTGATAGAATCTATATTATAGTAATATTGGTCATGAGGACCAAAAATGGTACTAAAACAAAATACTACTAGTGAAGAAACCAGTTCCAAATTGGAGAGGTCCACTTAAAGAGCACACCTTATGGATTATGTTGGCAAAACGTAACCTTTATTGGTCTATTAAGAATGACCCACACAATTAAAATAATTACTAGTTACATAGTAGATGAAGTTTGAAAAAAAAAAAAAAAAAAAACACGTACATCAAGTTCAACCTATGCTAAATTTAGACAACAGATCCTTATCCTATATCTATACTTACTTATTGATCCAGAGGAAGGCAAACAAAACCACCCAGTGTTATATCATCCAATGATATCTCATAAGGGGAAAAATAGATTCCTTCCTGACTCCAAGAATTGGCAATCGGATTACTCCCTGGATCAACATCCTTCCCATGTTTACTTATTTTGTATATCCCTGTATACCTTTCCCTTCCAAAAAGATGTCAAGCCTTTTTTTGAACAATTCCATTGCATCTGCCATCCCAGTCTCCATGGGTAATGAATTGCACATTTTAACTTCCCTTACTGTAAAGAACCCTTTCCTTTGTTGCTGGTGAAATCTTCTTTCCTCCAACCTTAAGGGATGCCCGAGTCCTTTGTACTGTCATTGGGATGAAAAGTCCTTATGAAAGCTCCCTGTACTGTCCCCGAATATATTTGTATATAGTTATCATATCCCCTCTTAGACGCCTCCTTTCTAATGTAAATAAATCTAATTTAGCTAGCCTCTCCTCATAAGTTAGATTGTGATACAGTAAGTGTAGACGTAGTAATTAAGTAAAACAAAAATGTGGAGAGGGAAGTGAGGAGTGTGCATTAAAGTGTATGTATGCATCGCTTCGGCATTTATATAGTTGCAGAGGAAGTGCTCAGTGGCACATGATTTACTGCTGCATAAATGTAGGAACAGAGTTGAATTGGTAGTGTATCACCAGGATAAATATCGCTCAATGGGTAAATCAAGGTATATAAGGCAAGTCTCAACAGTCTGGCTAGATAATCACCCTAAAGGACTGCATGATAATAGGTGCCTCGGGTGGAAATTACGGCTATATGGGAACAGAGCTAGATAGATGGTATTCCACCAGAGTAAATATCCCTCAGTAGGTAGATCTAGGTACCAGGTTATATAAAATTAGGTAAGTGTGGAATACCTGTCAAGATATACATCCTACAGGACTACCTAGTATTAGTGCTTTGGGTGAACCAAATGGTTTGTAAATAGTAGCATCACATACTAAGCAATCTCCCTAATAATGTAGCAGCAGTACATTGATCTGAGACTTAGTAACTGACGCTGGTAGGATTCCCCAAAACGTAGCTATATAACACGTCTAAATACTGCTGCAATGTATTCAATAACCTCCCTCTCCGCCTCACATAAAGCTTGTGCGTCACATAGGTAACATCAACAAGCGCGCCCAACAGCAGTTTCACTCCTAGGGGTCGAGCTTCGTCAGGAGATGGTGGTGTGCAGTCAAAGCTCTGCCTTAAGAGACATTGAGTCGCCATGGTAACCAGCTGTATTTGGTGCCAATTCTTGCGATCATTTGTTGTGCTGGTTGCCATGTTGATTTATTTCAGCGATACATAAGGAAATCATAAGAGGCTAAAAACTTTTGGGGGGTTTCAGTCTTCAAATTTTTATGTTTATTCAATTACTACACTTATCACTAATAATTATTTTAATTGTGTGGCTCTTTCTTAGCAGACCAATAAAGGTTAAATTTTACCAACGTAATCCATCAGGTGTGTAATGAGTTAGTAATGAGTCCCTGAAACCTCCAGCACTTACAATATGAAAATGTAGCATACTGTACTACATGTATTAGTTCAGAACTAATGAAATTAAAAAATTGACCAATTTAATGAAGAGAAAAACATTTACCGTTGGTTGAACAGTCATGAGAAAGAAAAAAAATAGCTTTTACTGCAAAAGATTATTTTAGAAATTATTAGTGATGTTCTGTTAAAAAATTATTTCACTTTCTTATAGTGATGAGTGTTGGTTTACCGCCAAATACAGTACTTTATACACTCTTTGATATATGGAAATGTGCAGTCAAGAGATAAAAAAACGGTCATAACAGCTCGAACTTTAATCAGAGAGTTTGATTTATTAATCCAAATAAGTACAGTAAAAGGGACATTTGAATTTATTTAAAAACACTGGATATAATATATTGTACCAATGAGAAAAGCATGTAAAACAAGCTGCTAAAAAAGGGAAAAAATATTCCTACTATATTCTGATCAATTGCAGCACTCCACTATGTGCCTGCTTATTCATATCTAGGCATTTTACTGGTCTGGCCACTGCTCCCTGTAAAATCAGGAATGCAGCAAACAAATATAAAATGGGAAACTTATATACAACATTATCTTATCTAAACCATATGCGTACTACCCAAAAGGCAGTCGTCTGAAAGGGTTCCCCAAGAAGTGCTCATCTCTGCATATAACCAGCGTGCTAAGGGTTAACATCTGGGATTTCTTGATGCAATGTGTTTAGTCCGTCCCAACCTCTGCAGTGTTTATGACCCTGGACAAAGGAATTTTAAACCCAAGCTGAATTCATTCAGAGCCCCTTCATCCTACATTTGTGTCGCCCCCAAAGGCGGACAGCCTGTGGTTGCAGCAGTGTGCTGCTTGGCTACTGGGTTGGGTAAAGTCTTCTAACACAACACATTACAGGTCTGTCCTACCTTTTCTAACACAATTTAAACCTCGTCTGTAACTATTACATACGCCCATAATCATACGTTATCTCCAATGGTCCATGAAATGTCTGTAAATTGAATGTATCACCACTTTTCAATTAATACAACAATGTACTATCATAACTCTGTGCCCAGGACAACCTTGAAAACAAGAGGTAAAGCCCAACGTATTACTTCCTGGTAAAACATTTAATAAATAAACCCATTAAAAGCAAGACAGGCAATAACATGAAGTCTATTAGTGAACAAATATACAGGCCTATTTGAGGGAATTACCTCATTGATATTATGACCCATCGCCACACTTTAGGGAGCGGATATTTAGCCATACAAGCCTTTATCAAGTTGGGTACGTAGAATTTCCTTGGAGGTTTTAGGAGTCAACTTATTTAACTCAGAGAAACAGAGTACAGTATGTGCTACTTGAACTTTTACAAGTGTTGGTGTGAAGATCATTGCCTCATGGTTTTCACCAAAAATACCATGTGGCTTTAAAATAAAGGAAAATAAATCAGTATTCAGGGACTGGTGTATATTCTCCTTTAGATTACTCAAACAATTCCAGAGCCATCTACTATAAATGTAACATGACAGAAATACACAGTAAAATACTTATATATTCTCTTGAAAAAGGGTCATTCAGTTTAACCCTTTGACCAAAGCGTTGTAAGCTTGCGAGCCACGACAAGGCAGACACCTGTTCGCAAGTCCTAACACTACCAGATAAAATACTAATATATTTCTATTAGGATTAAAATTCTCATTTACCTCTCTTAGGAGGGAGAAAGACCACATTGGATCTATATCCAGCAGAATGAAAGGACCTACTAACTTGGGAAGTGGGGAGGGGCGGGCTTAAAACCTGTTTCAGCTGTTGGGGGTTGGTGGCTCCTCCTTCCCAGGTTTTAAGCCCACTTCCCTAGTTTGCAGGTCCTTTTATTCTGCTGGATATAGATCCAATGTGGTCTTTCTCCCTCCTAATAGAGGTAAATGAGAATTTTAATCCTAATAGAAATATATTAGTATTTTATCTGGTAGTGTTAGGACTTGCGAACGGGTGTCTGCCTTGTCGTGGCTCGCAAGCTTACAACGCTTTGGCCAAGGGGTTAAACTAAATGACCCTTTTTGAAGAGAATATATAAGTATTTTACTGTTTATTTCTGTCATGTTGGATGTAGCATTGGGTTTCTCTGTCGTCTGTTGTATAAATATGCCACGCTCAATAGCACTCCATTTTGACACTTAAATACATACATATATTTTATGGGGGCTCAGGGGTTCCCAAAAAGAGATTGCTGGGGTTTTGTATTCTACTGTAAATGTAAAGAATTTATGACAGAAATAAATTGTGTTTCATTTTTTGATCATAAAATACATAAATATTATTAAGGAAACAGACCCATAACCTAAATACATGATAAAGTAATCTACAATAACTATTATATTATGTAAGGGGTATGGCAAGTCATAGGAGATAGCAAGTTAATGGGAGTTGGTGCATGGAAATGCAAGTACAGATGTAGCAAGCATTGTCTTTGCAGTTGCGGCACCGAATGATTAACATTGCAGGGGGGTCCCATTCAGAAGAACCCAGCCCCCCCCCCCCCGCGCAGCACCATCACGGCAGACACTGCTGACTTTTGCTTGCTCGTCTGCGGAGCCGAGGATAGTATGTCTTGCTGTAGTTGAGAACAATGGGTGCAGAGGATTGAAAATATGTCATGGCTGCTTGTCAGTAAACTACTGTAGAATAACTTCCTCAGTAGTACTAGGTTAAAAAAAAAAAAAAAAAACTCCTTACATTGTACCTCATTTAACAACTATAGCTCAACCCCATTATAACGCGATCCGTTATAACATGAATCCGCTTATAACGCGATGGAAACATGGCTCCCAATTTTCGTATTTATTCTTTACAACACGATTTATTAGTATCTTAAATACTTTATTGTACAATGCATACAATTGTACTTTATTTCTAACACGATCCGCTTATAACGCGATGTGATTCTTTGGACCCCAAGCACAGCGTTATAAGGAAGGTAAGCTGTATCTGCATATATTTTTAGCAGTCCCATCATGTTGAAAAGAAAGCTGTACAAGCTTGGGCAGCTTTTTAAGCTGCAATCTGATTAAAATATTGCATGGAGGCCAGCACACAGTCACACATTGCCAAGCCAAACCAACAACAAAACAGTCAATTGAGAAACAACACAGGTGTTCCTATTACATAGAAAACTCCTCTGTGCTTGCATACGCATCCAATATAAAGAAAAATAACTGAAATAAGGAAATCCCAAATGCATGCAGGTTTTCCTCTATAACAATCTGCCACTTTCTGGATTTATAACATTCTTATTTTCTCCTTTGGAGTTCTAATATTTTAAACATCAAAATCCATTCCTGTGCTTTTTCTTTTTTGTCATCATCGTTCCTACTTATTTGAAGACTGATGCCATAAGAAAACCAAAGTCAGACTGTAAATATGGGACAAAACCACATTCACAGTAATTAAACAATGAATCATTGTGATTAATTCATCCCCCCTCCCCCGTATAAAACTACCTGGCACCATTTGTCTTAATAAATAAGCTCCACGGTGTATACACAGGCAAAAAAAAAAAAAAGGCTATAGATATATTATTTTTTAATAACGTGTTTTTCTATTTTGGTTTGGATGTTCTCTGTGGTGCATGTATGCAAATGATGTGTAATATTGACCTAATAGTATGCACCACTTATGTGCACCATAAATGCTTCAAAAAGTTCTTTATTGGCATAGAAGAGAATTGCACCAATTCTTAATGCGTTCATGTGAACATACGAACATGACACCAAAGAAAAAGAAACCTGCTCTAAATGCACAGTAAGAATATGAATCAAGGTGGCCCATGCGCTAGTGGAAGCAGTCTCATAGTGAGCGAGCCAGCCTCAGACTCCTCTCCGCCCCACTAATGTAGCAGAGACAGGGTTAAGGGAGAGATACAGGGGCGTGCCTCGGAGGTGGGTAGTAGTTAATGCAGGGGAAAGTAGGATAGGCTTGCTCTCCTGGGACACGGCCTGCTGGCACCTGCCTCATGTCCCCGGAGCTCTTGCAAACAGCAGAGCTGGAGGTGCCAAAGTGACAGTGGGACATCGTATTCAGGCCCCAAGGCAGTCACGCAAATGGAACCGCTGATAGAGACTGAAAGCGCAGCCGCACTTTGAGGAGCGAGCTGCGTCACGTTGCTCTGAGGAGAGCTGCATGGGGGGGAGCGGGAGGGGGGCTGCCCAGAGGATACTGGATGCTGTGGGGTCTGCTGCTGTACCTGGTACACTCCCGTATTCGGGCAGAGTATGCTCATGCCGAGTCCACTGGGACGCTGTCAGAATTTGCCTCCCAGTGGGCATTAGATTGAGTGCTCTGCTCAGTGTCCCCTAATCTGGATTCAATTATATTCACCTCCCTTATTTAGTGCACTTTATTTATTTTACAGTGCACTTTGACAAGGTTTATTTTATATTTTAGTTTCACCGGTTTTTCTTTTTATTCGTTGGATCAACAACGAGTAAGTTTGTTTCTCTGATTGGCCGGCTTTGGTCGAAAATAGGCCAGGGATTGGGAGAACAGATAGGGTCCATGCAGGCCAAACTGCTCAGCAGCACCATAGGCAGAAGAGGAGGACCTGATAAAATCATTTATACCCTCATCCACCAATTGTTTAAGATCACTTTCCCCTATAGGTTCTGCCTCCACGCTATGTGGTCCCATAGTCACAGGCAATGATCTGCCTGGCAGGCTTTCCATGTGGCAGCAAGATGCTACAGATGGCAAGGAGCTTGGTTGTAAGAAGGCCTGGTATGTTGCAAGCTAATGAACTTGGGGGTTTCTTGGTTGAGTTGAAAAAGTTATTTAGCTCGCAGGAGAGAGAAGTCCCTAATGGGTCATGAGCGTGGGTGTTGGGTGGCTTACATACAAGCGGTCATGTTCAGTTGCCTACGGTAGCTCCTTCTCGTGTCTTTAGCGGCAGCTAGAACAGTCATTTGGGACACAGCCATGCATATATAACTACACTTTTTGGAATGGGGAATTTATGCCAATCCTAATCTTGATCCTGGAAAGTAGGGACCTTTATGAAAAAAGCGAAAGGAGGATTGGAGGAAAATCTCACGGCCAGTAAGAAGGTAGCCCAGAAGATGTTCGGTATTGATTTCACTATTTTAGCAAGCGTGAAAGGGCAGAAGGGTCATAGTAAATGTTCCTCCTTATTCAAATACCTAAACACTATTTGGGAAGCTTGTAGGGTGTATGGGGCTCATGTTGGGCATATGACAAAGCATTCCAGTATAGAATGGTGATCCAGCATCAAATCTGATGGGGTCACAGAGACCAAGGTGACAAAGCACTGGACCGCCTGCCAGAAAAGCAGAGATATGTCTATTGGGCCTTCAACGAAGGTGCAAATAGATGGAAAATGTCATGTAGTTTCAGATATGATTGTTTGATGACAGAGATTGATGACAGAGATAATGGTTTCAGGAACACTCAATATCGAGATGCTTAAAAAAAAAAAGCAAGGGCCAAGCTAGCATTAGGCAACGCTGTATCAAATGGTCCTGAGCCCAGTGAGTGGAGGTGCAAAGCAGCCTTGGCTCGTCAATTATCCCAGTAGAGCTTCTGCAGACAACACGTTTGGGTATTAACAGAGGTGGCACAGTGCACAGGAGTGCTAACAGATATAAAGGACATATATGCATCACGTATGTGGGTTCATTTGTAATAACTTTTCCGTTTCCTGTTTTTAAGTTCCAAGGAAAAGCAGGGTTGGATCGCGGGAGATTCGTTAATCTTCTAGTTGCCGGTTGCAGAGCACAGGAGCGACTGTAAGGTCATCTACTAGGTTTCCTCCCGGACCAGGCCTGTATAAATTTGTTTAGGTAGAAGGGGTACTAAGCTGGATTCAGGTTTTTCCAGAAGCTGGACATTTTTCAGGACATAGTTCAGACGTATATAGTGTACATCATAAAGACACAAGAGATTAAGGTATAGTTTACCTTTGTGTGATGTCATCATGAAATTAATGGGATTAACACAAACATTCACTGCTATGATAGTGTCAAAAAGACAGGCAGCATCCAAAGTTTATACACCTTTATATGATAGAAATACTTGTAGGCGGTTAGATTTTCTTATGAACACCATGACTTCACACTTGTTGCCTAGTAATGTATTTCCATGGATTGTACAATTTGTTCACCGAACTTGTTTTTGATTAAATTAATTGCACTTCATTGTACTTGAATTAAATTGACATTCTGCTCAAGGTTAAAATGAGCCAATCAGAGAGGAGGAAAATACTGTCAATCATGTTTAAAATAAACCTATACAAGGTTTCGTTTGGTGGCTCCACCTAACAATTCATTTCCTCAACATGCAGTAGGAGCAAAAAACTGTATAAGCCTTCATATAAGCATTTTTTTTTAACGGAAAATGCACATTTTATTAATTACCATATTTTCTTGATTCTAAGATGCACCATTTTTCCGATATTCACATGTCTAAAATCGGGGTGCCTCTTAAAATCAATGTTTAAAAAAAAAAAAAAAATGTCTGCTAGGGGGCACTAACCCCCTCCTCACTTACCATGTTTCAGGAGAGGTCCCATGTCAGCGGAGGACGAAGAGTGCGGCGGCGGAAGGTCCCACATCTGCAGAGGATTGAAGTTAAGGCAGCGGGTGGAGAAGACAACGTTACAGCGCGATATTACCCAGCCGTTCTCCTATGCTGCTCTCCTCCTGCTCAGATCTCGCGCTATGATCATTCTCCTGCTGCCACCCGCAGTCTTAACTTCAATCCTCTGCAGACATGGGACCTGTCATGCCACCACCATCCGCTTGATCCTCCGCTGACATGGGACCTCTCCTGAAACATGATAAGTGAGAAGTAATTTTCCTCGATTGTAAGTGCCAAATCGATGGTGCGTCTTACAAATCGAGGAAATACGAGTCTGCTTCAGGGGGGCGGGAGATTTATGTGGGGGCGCGCGGTGGTTGCAGAGGCCCCGCGCTCTTCCCCACGGAAGTTGCAAAAAGTTTGCGCACCCCTGGTCTGCTTTATGGATTAACCAATTTTTTAATTAAGAAGCTGTATATTTTTGCATCTAGAATTTCTGCAAGTGCCAGAGACTGTCCACTGTCTTTATTATAGATCAAGTGGTTAAAAGGACAGTTTAACATATTGGGTCAAAATATTTATTTAAACCACTTATCAGTTAAAATCGGCATACTTAGAAACAGCAGCACATTTTGCTGTTTCAATCACTTCTCAGGTTCACATTACCATACCTGCAAACGGACTCCAGGTATCTCCTGTGTAATAGTGCATACCCACTAACATTTCATAAATGAAAAAAGCTACACCTGCGTACATAGACAAAACACCCATATAAGAGACTCCCCAACACCCTTCATAAAGACATTTACACACTATATTCTGCCAAATAATATGAGCTAGCCTCCTCACCCCTTACTCCCAGGATGAGTCAGCTGCTGAGAAAAGGCACTGGCAGTGCAACAGAGCAGCAGTCTGGGGGTTCTAAAACGCCATTTGCAGACATTGCTTGTACACACGTTGCGATCACGGGATCATTAGAATCTGAGATGCCGACGCAGACAGTCTGTCAGCGTTGCTGAAGATTCTGATTAGCTTTTGGTCACAATGAGGTAGCGAGTATGCATGCAGCGGAGGAGAAGAACGGTACAAGCAGGTCACTACTTGGGGGGCCTGTAGGGCACCCCCCAAACCGGTAGTGTACCAGCCAATTCGCTACAGTTGGAGGGTCATTGTGTGGTCAAGTGGCTTTTTAAAACCATTTGATGGTTTGTTAGCATTTCTAGTTTAATATGTCTTACATTTAGGCAAGGATAAAATAAGTACTGTATGTCTTCTAAAAAAGGTAGAATGTGTTAACAAAACAAAAACCACAAGTTATTTCTTATTTCTACCATTTTTTTTAAAAATACTCTGTTGTTGAATTTGAGATATTGTCTGCTGAAAATGTGTTTCCAAGGGAAACGAAAATGGCCACTGCATCCTGCCAACAACGGTTAACATGGTAACAGCTGGCAGTAAAATCATAAACCGGTGGAAGTGGGGTGTGGGGGGAACATTTTTTTTTTTTTAATCAAAAAGTTGCTTTTAATTTTTTGGGGGAAAAATAAGTATATAAAAAAAATGGGATTGCTGCTTTAAAGCCCTCCTGGTGTGGAGGGGATTCCATAAGTATGAATTTCATTTTGCAAATTAATTTACTGCTTAAAGCTGTGCAACACAAATGCTCTACAATGTGCTGCATCCTAATACTTAAAAATGGCTATGCCAAAATATCTCTTGCTTTACAACAGTTGGCTCCTCCATCTTGCACTAAATATGGATAATGAGAATCCTACAGCATAAAGCTACAAAGGCATAACGTATATGAATAAGGATATAGAATAGAACAACTACAATACAAAGGGATTCCGATTCTGCCAAACTATATTCCATTATGCCTGGCAGTGTCCTCAGATCCTGCTGCTTCCCCAGTAGGAGAAACACAGCCATCTGTTCTAATACGTGCTAGTTGTAATCATAGGTAGGTGGAAACCTCAGCCTACATACCCATGAAGTGTCACTATTATCTGCAATTCTATGTTGGCAATAACAAGCAAAAACACTTTGAGACAATAAAATACCGTAGACCTGGGCTATAGCAGCCAAGAGCGAAATGTTTCTCCCGAAAGACAGAGAGAAACTAAAAATACCCAATTGCATGCACTCTTAGGTACCCATCAGGTAAGTAAATAAGTAGGAGTAATTAACAAGACTATCATAGATGTACTGTAGCCAGGTCACCCGATGGCTACTATTATGTCCTTGTACTGGCAGTAAGCCCTGTACAATCAGGTTGCCAGTAGTTGATATGGGGTTTTCCCCCCCTCCTAGGAGCTGCACTTGAGTAACAGCGGGAGGCAGTGACATCAGGCCTGGGGATGACCAGTCATGAGACAGACCTGGTGCCCTCCTCCTAGCTGTACTTAAGGGCAGTGCTGCCCCAAATTTGGGAGTGCTCTACCCACTTGAGGCGCAGGTCACACAGCCAAGAGCCCGACTATTGAGCCTATTCTGGTCCTCTTCCTTCCGGGGGAGAATGAGTGTGTACCATACCTCTGCTAGAGGAGCGGGGAAGAGCTGGGACTGCTGCAGGTGCCCTTGGCCTGTAGTGAAGGTCCATGGACCATCCTTCAGTGGCAACTGAGAGACTGCATCGGGCAGAACTCTGCCTTGTTACTGTGCTGTACAGTATGGACAATAAACCGTTCCTGTTATACCTCCTGCCTGGTGTGTGACCTTACTGGAGGCGGGGGGGAGGTAATCGTTCTACGGTGGGAGATCACCTTCAGCTCCTTGGAGCCTATGGTAGATGGAGGCGCTGCACTGCTAAAGAATATGTAGGGTATGAGCCCCAGAAGCCTAGTCCTGTGTCCCCACTACCACCGGTGGACGACTCAGCCCTCCTGTTACCAGCAGGTATCATGCACCACACAATCAGTAATGGTAAAATCTCCCACCGGGTGGGGGAAACACCGTTACATAGAGATAACACCTCAGTGTGTACTGGTGTGGACTATTTGATATCAAAGGTGAGCGCAGAAACCAGCCAGAACATAGAGCCAATGGGAGGTTGGCAAAGAAACACTGAAAGATGCACAAGTGTTAAGTTAACAACCTCTCATACAGTACATTGCCTCAATAGTAAAGTAAAGGGTTGTGACATATATCATAAGATTGGTCAAAGCTACTTACACAGCCTTGTGTAAGTAAAAAGTCCTCAAATGGTGTATTTATAATCACTTAGAGGTTCAAGCTTCGGTGTTGTCCCTGATGGGTTGTTGCGCACAGCGTTGGATCACCAGCCCCCTTGTCATAGGCGAGTGACCCCGGTCAATACATAGACATGGAGAGTGTGTTGAGATAAAAAATCACAGATTTTTATTATAAAAGCACATTCACACTCACATCTAAGAACACTCTGGCAGTCGCTGCAGAGTCCGCTCCCTCCGCAATGCAAACTTGTCCTCACTGCCGTGTCCGGTCATCTGCTAAAGCACTATGTCAGCACACAGACAGGACAGGCAGCTACGGTGACTGCCAAGGCTCAAAATGGTCCAAACGAAGAGCAACACGTTTCACAGAGTTCGGCTTCCTTAGGCTCACTAGATTTAGGTTTAAATACCCTCTATTTGATAATTCATTCATAGTCCATCAGCTGTGGGCCCTTAATGGGTCCTAATCTCATGCCATCAACACGTGTGAGTGTTACATATCGCAAGTAATTCAAAATGCTTATAACCAAATCACAACGCTGCATTTATCCTGGTGATTATAAAGACACTATTTGAGGACTTTATACTTACACAAGGCCGTGGAAGTAGCTTTGACCGATCTTATGATATAGGTCACAACCCCTTACTTTACTATTGAAGCAATGTATGAGAGGTTGCTAACTTAACACTTTCAGTGTATAGGTGTTTCTTTGCCAACCTACCATTGGCTCTATATGTTCTGGCTGTTTTCTGCTTGCTTTGTGTGCTCACCTTATATTTTATATCTCTTCTGTCTTGGGGATTTGGCGCATATAGGAGTCCGTTTTTTTTAAGGTAGTATCAAAACCGTTTATTTTCAGGATTTATCTTCATGTAGAGAGAGCGCCTTAGTTTTTCTGTTACTATTTGATAATATCCCCTAGAAATTTTTTTTTAAAAAAATTGAAAACTGATATGAAATTAAACTAACCTTTATTAATACAATCAAATGAATAAAATCACTAAACAATGATGGAAGTAAAAACCACAAAGTAGCAAAATAGTTTCTACCACTCAAAGATACTATGGCTGATACTTATAAGCAGGGTTGCCACCTCTCCGGGTTTGACCCGGAGAATCAGGGTTTCAGGCACTTACCTCCGGACTACGGATTGACGTTGTAAATCTCAGGGGTGCGGCGTGGCATTCTCCATTATTTTCCTGCAATTCCCCCTCTAACTGCAGTGAACATGGTAACCAGATGCTACGTGATGTCATGAACCTACCTGGCGTCCACGTCACGACGCGTCCAGTTGCCATGGCAGCACAGCGTCATTTGATGCCACGCAGTCATGTTCACTGCAGTTGAATGGGGAATTGCAGCAGGATGCCGGGAGACACAGCTGCACCACACCACACAAAGTAAGGGATTTTTTTTAACTTCACCGGGTTGGCCGTCTACTTAAGTAGAAGGTGGCAACCCTGCTTATATGTGTTCTATGGGTAGATACAACTTAGTAGGGGGTTGTCTGTAACTTGCCCAGCTATGATTGATGCCGAATAGCGAGTAGGAACTCTAACTTAATTCTTCTTAGACCTGGGCTTTAACCACGAACAGCAGCAAATAACAGGGACTCTTATCACAGCGGATGGTCAGAGCTGGTTTAAGAATATAAGACGCCATGGTAAAGAAGATTGTGACCTCACTATTCCCCAACTATCCTTGTAGTCACAGGAGTTGTACTGCATACAGCCCCCACCCACCCTTGATTTCTGTAAATTTACTGTTTTTGCTGGAGTTTCAGCTCCAAAACTTAAAAATGGCCACAAAATTGAACTTTTACCCACTGGCCAAAAGGAAACAGTCATCAGGACCCGCCGTCGCAATCGCTCCCCTTTGGAACAGGCACATCGGTAAATCTTGTTTACATTCTTTGCCTCAACCAAGATGGCCAAAAGCAGGAAGCTGCCCCAAGCGCTATGTACATTAATGGCGCAATATAAATAAAGACAGACTGACATCCATACATACATATATACGCATTCGGGTAACAGTACTTTATAGGTGTAGTTTATCGGACCACTCTGGGGTCAGTGCAGTGGCCCTTTAACATACACCAGTAATACAATTACAATCCAGACACATGTAGCCAATGCTGCACTAGTGTCCCAATTGTCCCATATACAATCCCAGTGCCGGCACGGCAGTGGATCTCATTGATTTAATGAAGAGTAGTTGCAGACCTCTACTTCGCAAAAGGCATACTGTATATGATGTATGCGTGTACTTAAAAGATACCATAGGGTGGCGGGTCGATTCCCCTAGAACATCTATCCTTCCCGATCAGTTACAGGACCGATCCTCTCACTAGTCAGAGTAGCACAGCTGCACTCCCTTTGGGGGCACCTCTGGATCTTGCCAAGATGGGTGACACCACGTTTGTCTGTCTCTTTCACTCGTGTCCTCCCGCCTCCCAGCAGCTCTTCTCTTTCTCCACACGGCTCCTCCTAGCCTCTCCTTTTGTGATGTCAAACATCCAATGATTTGTTCTTTCAGTGTCTTACAACCATTGGCCAGAGGGAATGTTCATTAATATGCTTATGTGTATGCAAAGGGCCGTAACATACAGTTGAGCAAAAACTAAGCTAAACCATTGCTCCGGTCAAGTACAAACATTTGGAAATGAGGCTTGTAATTTAAATGACAGTGATGGTGTTTGTTTGCATGTACAGTATGAACCCCTGAAGTACAAACAGGAACTGGGTAAAGTCCTTTGTGAGTTATTTGGGCCAAAGTTAAATCAGAGGAATGTAAAAGAAAGCATGACTTGAAGGTCAATTTGTATTAGTTTTTTTAGATTACTTCATATTTTCTGTTGGTAACACTGTGGCTTGAAGAGATGCATAGTCATGTCAGGACAAGACGAAACGTACTGTTGGCACATTAAAACAGGTACTTTCGGTAAAATTTGACCCTCAAATGTCCCAGCTAGTAAATTGTATTCGGCATGTTTATACTGTACAGTAGTTGCCAACTTCCAATTAAATAGATTTGATGGATATGAGATCATTTTAACTGAAGAGTAATAATCTTAAAGCAGCAGACCAAGCAATATCCTACGTGTTTTTTTTAACAAATAATTTCTATACTATGAGGAAATACTTGTAGCATTAAAAAAACAAACCAAAAAAAAAAAAACACAACAACTGAATTACATTTTTAATGCATTATAACATAACAAGCATTTTTTGTTTCTATAGCAACCATTTACAGTCACATCCCCTTCCTCTTCTGAAACCAATCTGGCACTCCCATTTTTGAGCCCTGCCCTCTCTCTAGCAGTGCACCAATTATATAGTGACTGCCTGGTCACATGATCTTCCCCACAGAACTTTGCATCTTTGGTCCTCTTCTGCTGCACTGGCTGCCATTTAGTGAACCCCAGAGCCGAATCTTCGCCAATCGATCACAGGAGAACGGATCAAATCGGCAACTTCGCTAATTACTTATCATTGTGTGGATTGTATTGATGAACATATCACAGCGGAAAAATAAAACAGCAGCTTGGACTGCTGCTTTAAGAGATTCTACTGATGTCCAATACTGAAATTGGAGAAAATATCACAAAAACCATACAGTTTTAGTATCTTCATGCATGTGCTGCTGCCCAAGTGCCAGTAACGGATTATTCAGTAAACTTTTTGCCCTGCCTTTCTCCCCCTTATTGTTTTTGCGCTTCTAGTCGATCAAAAATTGGAAAAAGGCAGAGCACTCCCAAAAAAAACTAGGTGGAGCCAACATAGAAAAATAAAAATAATTTATTAAATTAACGGATCATAACAGACCCCATGAGCAGCAACGCACCTACGTTTTTCTGGCAACACGCCCTTTTGCGTGTTTTTCTGGCAACACGCAAGGTGTAGTGGCTAGACTTAAAAGCCGGCATTGAAATACAGTTCCTGTTCGCGCCAGTGAGAGACGTCACAAAAATCGCTGTCCAATGGGCTTAGCGCCCCTTCGTATGCCTTAGTTCTAATAAGTTGAGTAGGAGCATCAATTAAAAAAGCTTTATTTAAACATTATGGACACGCATGGATTGAGAAGACAAACACGTCAAATGCCAATGAACTGAGAGCTTCTTCATGAAGATAAGCCCTGATAGGTTAGCCCAGACTTCCAACAAAATAAGCTTTATTTAGACTTTAGAGCTACAAACAATCATACGATATACTGACAGGAGAAATGTAACGTCAGTCACTCAATGCCCAATATATACAAAATACTCTATAGCGCTCAAGTTGATGATAAGCTCTAGTGAAAACAGGAACTAAAAAAATAAATGTACTTAAGGTCAAGAGCACCACTTCACCCCATGACAATTACCGGAAAAAAGCTTCTTAAAAACACAAACATAACACAAGAAATAATAAGAAACTTAGTATATGGAAAAGACGTATAAAAGGATATATATAATGAACATAATAACCATCACCACATGTACAGAAATACATAATTAGAAAAACCTTAAATGTAGTTCATAGAAAGATCCATTCATCTGTACAACGGTGGGGACAGATCAAAAGATACATATACAGTAAGGGTTAAAAATGTACCAAATCCACCATTAAAAAAAATACATCAACCCTTATAAAAAAAAACGCAATAATCTATTTATAATAATAAAAATAAATCAAAAATATCTAAACAATCAGATAATTAAATTCCAATATATCATTGAAGGAACCTCAATAAAAATTAGAAGCATGATACATCAAGCTTTAATTAAATGATTGAAGTTTCAATAATAATAACACAGGAACATAGTTCCATATGTAATAGAACCCTAATTATAGCTTTATATAATAAATGGTATCAGAATATACTATATATAGGGTAAGCCATATTAAACAAAAACTGGACACTGTCAAAGAAGAAGCCTATATAATATTAATTTTGCAATAGCTCAGAGCCATAAATACACAAATGAATAATTCATGGAGCGGGAATGCAAGACCAGAGGGAGGGTCACCGGATCACAAGAAGTGTCCCCAGTCCCAATCCATGTTGAGACCGAAAGGGACCTGTGTTCTCAAAATGAAGATCCAATAAGCCTCCCTCTGGTCAAGCCTCTTCATACGATTGCCTCCTCTAGCATGAGGAGAGATAAATTCAATTCCACAAAATTTCAAATGTCTACTATTCCCGCTAGGGCAGTGGGAGCAGTGTTTTGGGACCGGGTGAATGATATCCTTGTGCTTTATAAGTTTAACATGTTCCATGAAACATATTTTCAAACACCTCATGGTCCGTCCCACATATTGCTTCTCGCAACTGCAGGTGAGAAGGTAGATTACAAATGGTTTACAATTGATAAAAAACTTTGAATATTAAATGTTTCCTTAGTAACCGTAGATTAATGCTGTGTCCATGGTGTGGGAGACCGCGCGGAGGCGTCCGTACAGGGCGCGATCAGATTGCCTTAAGGCAGTGATCGCGCCGTTAGACCGTGCGGGCGCATGCGGGAGGGGGCGCGCGTTGCGCAAGAAGTCTGTTGAAACGGATTTCTTGGCGCGACACGCAGGTCACGTGAGCAGTTCGCCCAATGAGGGCTGTTGCAGGGTACATGCAACCACATGTGGGTTTCTTTAAAAGGCTTATTTATTGAGCCTTAAAAATATGGCAAACCAAAATAAAACAGCCTCTATTCAGCATATAGAACAAACAGAAAATAAGTCCTGCGTAACAGTCTAGCAAACAGTATAGTGAAGACAGACCTTATTGCAGTAATTCTCCTTCAGCATTTCAGTATCTATCACTGGTTCAGACAGGCTGCATGTGTGTGCAGCCTGGGGTTTTTAAAGCTCCTTCATGAGGCAGCTGGGATCAGACTAATTAACAAGACCTCGCAGCTGAATGTTAACCCGGTCACTGCTGCACTGCAGACCTAAACATAGGACTGCCAGGCATAGGGCTGGTGACGTTTATTCACCCTGTCACAAGGGAGAACCAGCTCTGTGACGCCCCTAGGAACACCCCCCCATGGCCCGTCGACCATGGCCAGGGAAAGCACCCACTTTCCCACAGCCTCCACACGCGCGAAAGCACCATGGCCCGGGCCTTAAATGTTTTGGACGGTGTCATTAAGTTACAAACTTTACAGGAACCACACCTGTACAACCCCCATAGTCAATTGATTAGGTCCACAGGTATGTGAAGAGAATAAACTGGGTGACAGAATTCGAGATGGTTTTTGCATTTCTAAAGACAATTCTGAAAAAACATTGGGACATCCTGCGCTTGGATCTTGTTCTTGGGCATGCATTACCACCTAGCCCCAAAATGGTCTTTAGAAAGGCTAAAACCATCTTGAATTCTCTGTCACCCGGTGACCTATTTCTATAGCCTTCTAGTCGATTAAGCCAAAGGTCAGAGCAGGGAGCAAACAGCAGAGTAATAGGACAAGCCGGAATCGATACAGAGTTTTCACAAGAGCCAACAGCATATCTGGGAGCTTCCAAGCATCAGTGAAAGAGAACCAGCCGTATAGCATGTTTGCTGTGATGCAGTGGAGGACAGGATCATTTTTTTTTTTAATAGGCAATGGGAAGTCAGGTGGTGTAGTCAGTATCGCGGTCTACCGAGGGCCTATATAGAATGATGCAGGTGCACACACGTGAACTTAGTGCACGAAGAAGTGTTCAAGAATAAATTGTAAAACCCACTTTGATACTCACAAAAATATATAGCGCCACAAGACTACAATGTGACAAGATGCGTGAAAAAAAATGGTGATTTGAATAATAGTTGGTGCCTCCAAAAGAAACGAATAGTGACACTCAAAATTATTTTTAGTGTTACAATCATTTAAAAAATGTAAGTGTTTTATCATGTGTCAGGATCTTGCTCAGCTGCAGCTCGTCGTTGTGAGATTTCTCTGCTCCCACTTTCTAGAAACGTATTAGCAATAGGAGACAAGTGCAAGAAAGAGCCAATAGTGTGATATTGTTTGTATATTTTCTTATAAAAACTCATCACACAGTAAGTATTGCACATGATAGAATATATTATTCAAATTCTTTTTTTCTCTCTACATTTTATGTTTAATCTCACTCTCTGATGGTGTTCTGATCCTCTTGTCCAGCTGCCTCCGCAACACTGGGGGAAACACTGCTCCCTGTGCTTGGTAATCAGGGTCAGCCTTATCTTTGGCGGGCACATGGTGGCAGCGGGGCCCTCCTCCTGCAGTGTAATGACATCACTGCGTAACAATGTGGCATTGTCATGGCAGCGCCTCACCATACCTTATGCAGAGCAGCCTTCTGCAGCGTCTGCTAAGACCTTCCCCCAACCACACACACACACTCACTCTTCGCCCTTCCCCACCTTGGGCTGAGCTGCGCCAGTTCTGGGACTCCCCAGCTCCGTCCCCAGCAGAATTTGGATCCCAGCACCAACAGGAGAAGGGAGCCAGCCCTGTGATAACCAAAGGTTCCCAAAAGATTACTCCTTCAAAAGATACCCCTACACATTCCGTGGTTCTAGCACTTCCTCAGAACCCATACTGTAGGGCTATCTTTTGAAAATATCATTTAACTGCTTTTAATATGGTATACCATGTGAACGCAATACTTACTGTGTGATGAGTGTTTATAATAAGATATACACACACAGGCAAACTCACTAAAGTTACCTTCGAGGACCCCATTAAGACGTAGCTACTACGTCGTGCCAGACCTAATGACGTGGTAGCTATGCCATGGAGCATTCAAGGAGTTAATGCATGCAAACAAAACAGCATCACTGGCAAGTCACTAAATTACAAGCCTCATTTCAAAGCCTAGTTTTTGTTTGGAAATACCGATGATAAACAGTCTCATTTGAACGACATTATCCAGTACTATTATTAACCCTTTGAGTGCTGGAGTTCCCCTTCATTATATAAATAGTGTTCGAACGTGATCTTGCCTACAAAAACGTGCAGGTACTTTATGACGTAGCTACTACATGATTGGGCCCCTAGAGCCCTAGACCCCAAGATGTAGTAGCTCGCTCTCTCTCAGGGGCACCCAAAGGGTTAAAGAAAATTATTTTCTGTTTGGAGATAGACACATCTAGTACATTAAGAGAGGTTAATTGGAAAGATCCAGGGACAGGGGACGTTCCTATGATCACATGACCATGGAGCCAAGATGTCTGGATTCTAAAAGGGAAATATTAAAAATCGGTTTATTTTACATGCACTGATCATCTTGTGAGTTTTATTATGGGGATATAGCTGAGCACCACGCTAATAGGGATATGCATTTTTGATCAGAAGTGGGAATTATTTTTCCAATGTGCGGTCACGTGTAACTCAATAACTAATTGCAGTGTTCGGTTTGGCAAGTTAAAACTAGGTGTTTGATACAGTTGAAAACAAAAGGAAAAAAAAAAAAAGAAGATCTTATGTTTGTTAATCTACAACCATGACTGTAATTGGGGGTGGGGGTGTGTGGGGAGGGGGAGAGGGAAAGTGACAAACGCAATATTAGACAATGCATCAAACTTTGCACCAAACTGGCTATTTGCAAAGTTTTTGATGCAAAAGAAGATGCAAAATCAGAGTTGGTGTTAACCAAGATACCCAAGAAAGCAGTAGGACATTGAAATGAGATTAATTGATTTAGTACATGTAGCCCTGTTTCCCCCTAAACAAGAAGGCTACTGGTGCTGCCGCTACCAGCTGGTTCATAGAGGACCTAAGCCTCTGCCACTGGGAGCCTGGGGTATACTTATCATCTCAGTGCAGCACCTCCACCGGCGAGGGATCCAGGAGTCCCTGACCGGAACCAATATACAGAATAATTACACACAGGTATATTATAACAATGTTTACTAAACACATGAGAATATAGCATCCAACATAACACGGCCCTGCAAGGCCTTCCCCAACCAATAACACCTCCCGGGTGGAACCCCCAAAATCCTGGAGTGCCTGGGCACTTAACCCCATAGTGTCCCTGGGCCAGTCACTCCCCCCAAAGAGTGTGTGGGATAGCGTGCTTCCCTTTGTGTGTTGGGGCCCGTTGGTGCACATGGATAATACCACTCTGGTCTCAGTCCAGACAAGGTCAAATTAGTGGGAGACTCCGTGGATCCGAGACGTGGTCCTAAACTGCAATCCACCGGCTCCTCTGTTGAGTGAATTCTTGGGCAGATGCCCCTGTAGGGGCTTCCAGCTGGAGTGTACCCTTTTAAGATGGTCTCTATTGAAGTGTCCTTGCTTTGCTCACAGGCAGCACTTCACCTCCAGAGATAAGGTCCTGCAGCTGAGGCCTCTACTGACACTACTGGGAAAGGCCTCTATCCAAGGCCTTCCCCTGCAGCATACACCAATTACAGTGACTCAGGGAATCTACCTTGGACCTTAGGGGGAACCTGGCCTAGTCCAGGGGAGCACTACTCCCTGGACAGTACCTTCACCCTCGTCCTCCGGATCAAGACTGCCCCTCGCGCGTCAAATGCATCAACTGCAGCAAAAGCTTCTTCAGCCCTATTGGCTATTCTGTGTACCCATGTGACTGCAGCATCGTTAAGCCTTCTGGGGGCTGTAGTCCCCACGGAGCCTCTTCCTTATGGCCATCTCATGCGCCTTGCATACTGCGCATGCACGAATATCTGATGGCCGCCGCACCGGGAACTTATCTGCGCATGCACAACTATGAGCAAGATGGCGACGCCCTGCTACAAAAGCCGCCGGCGACGCGATCGCCCTGCCTCTAGCCCCCACTAACCAGCACCCCCTCGGCGCATCACCTACTGCCCTGGATGTAAGGGGGGGGGGGGGGTGAAACAGAGGAACCGGGAAGCAAGAGGGGACCTGGCTACATCCGAGAGAAAGTTCTTGCACCACATCAAGCAGCATGTTGGGACATCTCAATACATATCTCCTTATACTTTATGCCACATATGTAGCCATAAGAATTCAAGTGTGCAGTCATGTCACCACTGTACTGGTGACCTATTAAAGTATATATGGCTACCTAGGGCATGTGAGGTGTTTTTTACGGAGGTGAACACAATGATGAGGTGATGTGAACATCGAACACGAGCACCATTATAATGAGGTTCAACTGAGCAGTATAATACTACAGGTTTTGACAAATACATGACATTATTGCACATAAGTCATACTGAAAGAAAATCCATTGTTCATTTGCAACCTGAAGTTACATGTCGTGCAATTTGTAAGAATTATAAATGCACAAAGACTCGTCTATTGTAATTATGTGGATTTGTCTAAGCAAAGTAATACAGACCAATTCTGTAATTAAACATTTGCTGCTATGGGGAAAATAATACAATACAATAATAGGAGGTAAACCCACCAGAGATAAATGTGAGTCATAACTAATCACACTGAGTGACTAATAGCTGGGTGCAATATGCTTCAGATTACAAATCCACAGATATGGCCACTGCAATAGGTCTCAACAGCTTGGAAAGGGAACTAAATCACTTTCTCAATATATTCTGATTAAAAATCAAAAGTAGAATTGGAAGGGGATTCCTTTTGAAATGGGGGCGGGGAAGCACATGTTGAAAATAATCAACATTTTACTATTCAACCAGGTTCCTTTATGGCTTAATTCTCCTTATAAAAGTGTAACATTGGGAGTTTGATGACTCATTTTTCACTGTATATGATATCAGGGGGAAAAAAAGCAAAGCAGAGCTGACAGGATTCCTCTCCCTTTCTAAATAATGTATTGCTTTTGGTAGCAGATGTAATGGCAAAAAGAACTAGACCTGGCCTGTTTCAAGTGCTAGCTTCTTGTGACACTGGACAACTTACATTGGGCCATATTTACTAAAGTAGTCTTCTACCATAAGACACCTTCCAGTACCATAAGTAATCTTACATTCAAACCAATGAGCTGGAAGTACCAGAAGGAGTCTAATGGCAGAAGACTGCTCAGTAAATAGGCCTTAATCTTTCAGTGTATTAGGCACTGAAATGTACCATGTAATTACAGCATATTGTCACTAAGGGGTGCCTCAGAATAAATTGAGGGGTTCTCCAATGTAAATGTAACCCTCCCTGTCTGGCTGTTAGGGAGTTTACATTAGTGTCTGTTATATTGGCTGCTCAGGATGCGTTACCTTGTTCAGGGTTTCAGATTTCCCACAGGCTGGGTGTTGAAGCAATGATAGGCGCTAGGAACTTTACTATATTATTATTATACATAGTGCATCTTGCATATCCAAATCAAGTGTCTTTGAGCTGCACTGTTTGTATGGCTTCCTAGCTGTCCATATCTCAGCCCGCTGGGAATGTGCTTAATAGGCATTAAGTTACCTATAGGAACCCCCTGCTCCACAGTAGCAGTGCTCCATATCCACTGGACCCCTGTTGGTCATCTTCTGTGATCACCCGTCTCTTCCTGGGGCAGACCACTACTACGTGGCCTTCTCGATAACAGCCAGCTATTGACCCTCTGATGGTTCTGCTCCAACTATGCCTAGGGGCTGCGGCTTGTGGAGACCCTTTTTAGCATGGGCTGTCTCTGTGAACATTGGTAGTAATATGGGACAATTTCTGTGACACTATCTAAACAGAGTTCTCTCCCTAACTGTAAACAAAAAAAGGGATACTTGACCTATCCTACACAACTTGTAGACCTTTTCACAGGGAGCTTCCTCTTCAACTCTGCCTGGGATTTGAGTTCCAGAAGCTTCCCCCTTACTATTAAAAGCCTAGCTTGATGTCACCGCCTCCAGGCAGAAGATGGCAGGGCTTAACTTCTGTTGAGTCACCCTAGCACCATGTGATGGGGGAACGGGTGTGCTCTTTGTGGCCCAACACAGTTAACCCCTTAAGACCTTAGTAATCCCCAAGTGGTAAACAAAAATACTGTATGATTTTAGTGTATTGTTGATAATAGATCTTGCAGTACTGCACATTTAAAATAGAAAAATAAGAATTTACATTATACAGACGTAGACCCTACAACACTATAAATACCATAGTAAATGTCCAATTTAGGTATTAAATTCACTTTCTAGCTAATTAAATGTATTATATGTAAGGAAAGGGAAAAAATAGGTAGTACAGTAGGGCTCCACTTTACGGCGTTCCGCTCATATAGCGTTTCCCAATGTATACCCATATTCATTAGGTTCGGCGCTTGTTCCGGTTTTCCGGCGATTTTCAGCATGACGCGCGCAGCAGCTGAGTATCCGGCTGTCACTAAGCAACAGTTTAAGCGCGTGCGCAACTCCTTGTCAGATGCCATTTGTCAGCGAAACTGTCGGTTTACAACTCTGCATCTCTGTTTTCAGAAAGATACAATACAGTACAGTAGGGCCCCGCTTTACGGCGATTTCCGCTTTACTGTAGCAGCCTGGAACCGAACCCACCGTATGAGCGGGGCCCTACTGTACGATAACCTCTGACAAACGTATGTAAAGACTGTCCTCGTTTATCCGACTGAATCCGTTCCATAAACTGCCGGCGGATAGTGAAAACGTCAGACTGCAAATACAATGTTAATAAACAGAGGATAATCCGTTCCGATGTCAAATAATGCGTTCCATGGAATGCATTGTGATCCGTCGGATAAACCATTAATCTTAAAGCGAAACGATGGATAGAGAGGACAACCTGTACTGCAGTCAAACAAAGACCATAAGAGATTAAAGCACTATATAACATTGTTGGCACTTAATAAGCCATTTACTTAAAAAACTTATTTTTTTAATGTAAGCTTTAAACCAGCAAATGGTTCTCGTTGCTTACATGAAATAAGGGATCAATATCAGGGCTTCTTTTGGGAACGCACACTAACGAAGCGGCAGCACCTTTTTTATTGATGAGTAAGAAACTATATATAGTGATTAATAAATGATTAAGAATTGTGCTGGAACACGACAGTCTAGGACATTTGGTTGCAACCATACCGCAGCGACCAAATGACCGCCGGCGCATCGCAGTCACTCACCCTGTCACCGGACGCTCTGCCACTATGGTAAGTGCCCAAGCTTAACCCTTACCTTACACCCCTAATCTTAAACCCCCAACACCAACGATACCTGTACCCTAGTAACATTAACCCGTTACCATGAAAACCCCTACCCTAACGAGTTAAAACTTGCCAAGAAGCGGCCGGTGGTGGACGGTTCCAATGGCGGATCGGCTGTGGCTGAATGCCAGTGGTCATTTGGTTGTGGCGAAACGGTCACGACCAAATTTCCCATTCCGGGAATATGAAGTGGGAGCAACTCCATTTATTCGCCCCATTGTTATTTAATTCCCAGTTATTTATCAAAGTTTGTTAAATTATATTTTATTCCTTTGCTTTGGGTTCCGGCGTCTTTCTTTCCCCTACAAATGCAATGTTTATTTCCCCTACAAATACAGTGTTTATTTCCCCTACAAATACAGTGTTTCTTTCCCCTACAAATACAGTGTTTCTTTCCCCTACAAATACTGTGTTTCTGTCCCCTACAAATACAGTGTTTCTGTCCCCTACAAATACAGTGTTTCTTTCCCCTACAAATACAGTGTTTCTGTCCCCTACAAATACAGTGTTTCTTTCCCCTACAAATACAGTGTTTCTGTCCCCTACAAATACAGTGTTTCTTTCTCCTACAAATACAATGTTTATTTCCCCTACAAATACAGTGTTTCTGTCCCCTACAAATACAGTGTTTCTTTCTCCTACAAATACAATGTTTATTTCCCCTACAAATAGTGTTTCTTTTCCCTACAAATACAGTGTTGTCCAATTCCTGCTGAATAAACAATCTTCATGAATAAACAAACATGTAGGCCACTTCCAACTTTAAAATACATGTTAAGTCATAAGTACTGTACTTGCAGTGCATCTATATTGACATTTTACAATCTGTGAGATACGCTCCTCAGTAGTCAGATTCTTAAAAAATAATGTTAAAAAAAATATTACAAACTTAAGTACATCAAACTAAAATAGAATAAATGTGAGATTTTTTTTCACGCAATGTCTATTTTTAACAATAAGTCATACTGTATAGTAAATAAAATAAATGATACATATTTAGCCCCCCTGCCCGGCTCCTAGGGTGATTACATCAGTGTGTAGTATTTGGCTACTTTGCCTAACAGCATAGTTTACCTGAATTCAGGCTATGAGGCAGCAAGGGTGAAAATGATCCGCGCCACTTTTGTAGTACAATTCAATCTTTATTTGGGTCAACAGGCATGGGGAAACCCCACCACACACACACTTGACAACATTGTACGTTAGTTTATATACTCATGGTTACTCATTAACACAGTGCTTCCATGGGTGCCCACTCTTAACACCTCAAGGGGAGGTGCATTTAATTGGTTGCATTACGTTTATTTGACCTGCCCCCTTCCCCCCTTGGAGCAACATCTATTGTACCCTGTCAACTGTGGGCCCTTGCTGAGATCCTAACCGGTTCTGTGCTGGTACTGACTATACTCCATTCCTGATTGGAAACTGTCACTTCCCTACTGATCGAAGATTATCCGTAGTTGGATATAGATCGGACACCCAGGAGCCCTCTGCATATGGCCCACTGTGGCGTCTCTCTCTCTCCCTTTGTGGTACCTGCATGTTTCCGTTGGCCGTCTAATTGGGATCCTTACTATAAAAGGGCACTGTCCCCATCTGCAACATTAACATTCAAGAGGGGCCTGATGACTTCCATTACTTCATGAACATAATCCCCATCTACACTCCAAGGCTCCTCTCCTCCATTAACCCATCTTCCAGAAACTTCCTCCTATCCTATATACTCCCCTGTGACAATACAGGGTGGGGCCCGTGTCATGGGAGACCAGGCATTTACACCTTTATACTGGGATCATATCACTGAGCAAAACCAAATAGTAAAACAAATTGTCATTTATTCCATTAAAACAGACGTACACACAGGGATTACAAAATAAACGCGAAAAACACACTTACTGGGGTCTGGGCTGCAAAACTAGCCTTTCCTAGGTGAAATAGTCCATGAAACAAAGTCTTTAGGTTGACCGGGACTTGGTTCGAAATCTCCTGGAACTGAAATCGACATGAAGTTCCTGACGCCACCGCTGTTTATGCCCTGGAGCTGCCAAAATCCCTTGACCGGGGGATAGTACCAAACGTCCTGGTACTCTTTTCGCCTTGCAATCCGAGCCGCGAACGCTACGTTCTATTGTCAGAATTTACGAAAAGTTGGACATAGAAAATTTCTCGCCTTGAAATTTCTGAAGCTGGCTCGCTGGTATTTCTTTCAGAGCATCTTTTAGTGATTTAGAATTTGCCGTTGCTGTCTTGGAGCTTAGAATCTCTCGACCGGATTGGCTGCAGGGTTTCTTATAATATTTTGGAGTCCATTCACAAAATACTATAGCCAATCCCAGCGTGGGAACTTTCCAACCCGGCAATCAGATGGCAGCCAGTCTTCTGAAGCCGGGCAAACAGATCTTCTGAATGGAACGGCGGCATGTGCAAGTTTGACACCTTAGCCACTTGCTATGCAGAAGCCACCCGCGGGGCTAGGTGGCTCCAGGTCTGGGAAGGTGAATGCTAGCCGGAACGGCTTGCATTGATCCCAGGACGTGTGTACTTCACCTAGCCATCCTGCTCAAAATGTTCTTCACACTTCTGGCAGCAACGGTGGCTTTCAAGTCCGGACTTCGAGTAGACACAGTGACACCACAGTTTGGTAGCCCCCTGGCTCACTCAGAATACCGGCTTTGAAAGTCCCAGCTTATTTTATAGTGCACAAGCAGAATACATGTTAAACATACCCGTTTAATAAAATATACTTTACACTTTTATTCTGCCCAAGTCTTCTAGTTATGAGAGATAGTATGGGACCCTTTACTTTTATTCCCACTAGCCATATCCCTCACACACTGCAAACCTGATTTAGGCTTTTAAAATCTGCACCGCCTTCTGTGCTATTAAAACAAAATATTTTTTCCCATATTTTTACGAAGTCCCAAAGTAGAATGAAAAAATGCTTAGGTTAATTCTCAGAGCTGTATCTCTTTTTCATGAAAACCGGACTTAGGTTTCATAAAAACCCTCGCAACCTTATATATGGTTGGTGTACCCACAAAACCCCTATACCAGGTTCTGGGTGATCAGGCATTAACTGGGCATCTCCCCTTATACTAGGGACCCCTTTACCGTTTCAGGGATACCACACAACCCTATGCCCCATTTACCTTTCTGGTCTGTGCTGAAGCAGGGAGTCCTAGCGGTGAGTTGTCGTGCAAACGTTTGCAAGGGGAGATTTTGCCGGAGCAATGTGTCTCAATGTATCCGAGAATCCAACCTGATTCCTGGGTATATTTTTGGGGTATTTAGCAACTCTGTAAGCCCGCTATCTAGACACATTCTGACAAAACGTTCACTGTAAACCCCCCCCCCACCCCCTTGAAACTCATAGCTTAGCAATCTCTGCTTGCTGGCACTCCTGGAAAGGTAAAACAGAAAATTCTTTGGTCGCACAATTGCATGTACAACATACAGGTTTAAGAGCTAACACTCTAAAACCCCAAATATGGAACATAGGTAACCAGCCGGGCAGAATACCTTTATTTATGGCCTGGTTACCACCTCACCATCACAGCCCAGCATATGCTTTTCTGCTATTAACCCCTTACAGCAAACCCAGTAACCCCATTGGAGTGGGGGGGGGGGGGAATATATATAATATATATATATATATATATATATATATATATATATATATATATATATATATATATATATACACACACACACACACACACACACACACACACACACACACACACACACACACACACATATATGTATATATATATACATACGTGTGTTTTAAAAAAAAAAAATTTTTTAACACAATGGAGAAAATCATTCCACAAACTCTTAAATTAACTATATCATAAAAGACTATTGAAAGCATTACTACAGTAGGTAATAGCTGCCATCACCTTTCAAAAATACATGCCCAACAAAGCCAGAGTTTGTTGGTAGGGGAGTGAGGTACATACAGTATATTTCTCCTTCTTGGTGCACAATCATAATACCAACAGAGAAAGATGTAATTAAAGTTACCGATCATAAAATAATTTCTTCCAAAATTCTATTTCAGCACCTAAAACAACTGTAAACCAAATTGGATTACTGCTACAAACTGCTTTATCCTATCCATGGAATCCTAATATGTACTTAATGTGCTGTATTTGTTCTCGAAACATCTGTTCTGTTGTGCAGGAAACTAAATATGACAAATAAGGTTGTTGCTTGCTTTTTCTCCAAGGTATCTCTCAAAGGATTCTTACATTTATTTGTAATGGACACAAAAAGCACGGTTTATTTAGTTCTGTAAAACATGTAGGTAGCGGGGATATGTCTTTAGATCAATTGTAGAAACATACTCCAGGGAAACCAAGGTATTATGGGACTGAAATACAATTGGTTAAGATGGAAGTGTAGCCATCAAATATCTTGTTAGCGCTGAGGACTAATATAATTCAATCATTTGGCAGATAGGAGCCAAAAATAAACTAGACAAGAAACTAACATCCTAGGTGACAGGAGATATTGTACAACAGTGCATACCTTCCAAATGTGCCCATTCAACAAGTACTGCACTTAGTTCCTATGTCATGTATCGACTGAGCAGCTTCTGCATCTATGTACCCATTACTGCTGCATGAGCAAAGGCAGCGGCACAGGCTACATTACCCTACAAAATGTTCCATTTGCGCATGTAACAGGGACTTAACCCTTTTTTAATGAGACTTCAGTATCAGCCTGTAGTAGTCTGAGGAATCCAGCAGGGAGCTGGTTAATTGCAACTAGAAAATTAACCAGTCTCCACCTGGTTAATCAGACAAGAGTAAAAGTCTCCTGCTGGAAACTGACAGACTTGAGTACACAGGACTGTGTGCTGACAGCAATACACCAGGGACCAGACCACTATTCCAGGGAACAGCAAACCCGCGAAGCTGCCAGAGACTAGCCCCTCAACAAACACCAATCCAGACCCTGACATGAAGGACCATCTGCTTTGAGGTACCTATTTAGACTTTGGTGTGATAGGTTGGTAAGGGACTTATCCCCCCAGCCCTGCAGATAGGGACTGGGGAAGTGAGTTATCCCTTACAAAGGGATATGCTATTTATTTTTGTGATTTCCTGCCTTGTTTAAAGTGACAGGCTATATAAAGCCATGATTTAATTTCCCCAAATCCGTCTCCCTGGTTGTACCTCTGAACATGTCTCTTACAGCACATTGTTCTTTTAAAAACAAAACAAGGTTTTGTTTTCTTTAAGCCTATTCAATTCATGAACGTTTAAAGAATAATAAATAAATAAAAAACACAACAAAAAAACCCAGGGAATTGCTATGTTACCACTTTAGTGATATTTATGGCTTCAGAATAATAATTTCACATACTGTTCAACTCAAGATGACAGTATGATACAATGTACAGTAAATGATCTAGCAATATAGATACCTCTAACACTGGCGATACATCACTGTCTAGTGTCAAATAAAAAAAAACTTTATATTAAAGCAGCAGTTAACCCCAACCGTTTCCTTCCCCCCCCCCCACGCCTTTTTTTGTTTTTTTTTATACAGTACAGGCATACCCCGCATTAACGTACGCAATGGGACCGGAGCATGTATGTAAAGTGAAAATGTACTTAAAGTGAAGCACTGCCTTTTTCCCACTTTTGATGAATGTACTGTACTGCAATTGTCATATACGTGCATAACTGATGTGAATAACGCATTTGTAACAGGCTCTATAGTCTCCCCGCTTGCGCACAGCTTCGGTACAGGTAGGGAACTGGTATTGCTGTTCAGGACGTACTGACAAGCGCATGCGTGAGCTGCCGTTTGCCTATTGAGCGAAATGTACTTACTCGCTAGTGTACTTAAAGTGAGTGTCCTTAAAGTGGGGTATGCCTGTATATAGGAACCAGGGGGGGGGGGCTTCAGATCTTTAATGTCAGCTACGGGGACCCCTTTGTTCCCGAGGTAGATACCTGTAAAGGTAGTGCAGGTGCCATCCAGGGAGGAAAAAAAATGTTTTAAATATTCTGTGTTAGACAGGAACCAGGAAGTAACGGCGTTAGTGTTCCCAGTATATATAATTAAAATTGGGAAACCAGGAGGTCCCCGGAGCCGAAATTAACGATGTCCGACTCTAGGATTGGAAGGAGCCCTCCTTCCATTCCACTTAGTCAGCTTGCGTTCTGCACTCCGGAGGAGGATCTCCCATACTGTAGAACGAGCAGGATTATTATGACGTAGCTACTAAGTCATGGGGCCCCTGGAGTGCCAGACCCCAATGGTTAAAATCCCACTCCTGCTGTAACCAAATGGTCCTCACGAAAAAATAATAATGAAGTCAATTACTTGGTATGATATTAATGAGTATATTATGACGCTTGTGGTGTGGAGCGGCGACCGGGTCGCCCGAGGTCCGTGGCGGCTCCTGTACAGGGCGCCGCCATGCTGTATGTGCTCGCGCGTGCGCAGTATGTTTTGCGCAAGCGTGGCCATAGGAGGTACGGCGACCCTACCTGAAGACTCACGCATGCCCAGAAGGACCCCGCGAGTGGCGGCCATTAGGTAAAGGGGCTCAGCGGGGATTACAAGTCCCATCAGGCATACGGGCAGCGAACCAGGTGACGCCACACAGCCAATAGGGCTCCAGCTTTCCTCTGCACCACAGAAGATACATTTTGCGCGCTCAGCCCATGCTAGTCAGTCGGTGCTGGGACAGGATAGGGGTAGGAGGTATGTGCTGGGGTCTGTGACTCCTGCACTAGGCCAGAATCACCCCCTTATGCTCCAGCTAGGCCCCAATTCCTCAGCTTGTGGTTGCTGCAGGGACCGGCCCATAGAATAGGGACACAGCCCTGTAGAATCAGCATAAGTGAGGGACACAGTCAGGACGTGGCGGCATCCTGGCCCTTGGTGGTCTGGGACCAGATCACCCCTGAAGAGACTATCGTTGAGGTAGACACCTCACGTGGAGACCCTCCCCCGCAAGGACGGACACATCGGAGTTGTCAAGCACAGTTGGGTCCGTAAACCCTGTCGCAGGACACAGCACGCCCAGGTGTGTACACACCCGGCAGGTACCATCCTCAAAGTGCACCAACACACACAGTATAGTGGCAGCGCTGACCACATATAAAGGGAGGGGTTATATCCTTGGACACAAGGGTGGTTGAGTGCCCTTGGGCCTCATAAGGTACTGTGGGACCTTGGTGAGTGGTTACAGCTGTGTGCGGCTGGCGGGTAGCTGTAACCAGTAGCACACACACATTATATATATATATATATTTATATATATATAATCAAAAAAAAAAATAGATGATACCGTTCTGTGGCTAACGAAATGCTTTTATTTGTGCGAGCTTTCGAGATACACTGATCTCTTCTTCCGGCGATGTTACAATGAATGAAGCAAAAGGTAAACTTAAAGTATATATATATATATATATATATATATATATATATATATATATATATATATATATATATAAACTATATCAGTCCTGGGCCGTGCACTTTCTCTTTTTGTTATATATATACAAATATATGTCTCTTTATCTAGTGGCGCCACTGTGTCATTAGTGACGAAACGCGTAGGGAGTTTCCTAAAGTAGCGAGCACGCTAGCTATTACTCACGGGCAGAGAGACTACACTTGTGGCTATTGAGGACTGCTTTTGGGCTGCCGATTTCCCCGACTGCGGTGTATGCAGTGTTTCATGTTGGATAGTGCCAGCTGAAGGTGCTGTTACCGGAGGATACCTCCAACGGGACGCTGAGTGATGACATCATCCGGTGCCAGCAGTACCCATACATCTTTCTTAGTGATCTGGTACAGCAGAGGAGGCACCAAAGGAATGGCTGGCGTGGAACCCTGCAGTCTATGGCGATTGAGTATATCTCATAAATGTTTAATTATATGCTTTGTTTGTGAGTGCGCTTTTTATATTATTTTTTTAATGTTTTAGTACCATAAAATATTTTTTGTACTTTAATACACTAGGAGTGCGCCTGTTTTTCTTTTGTTTTTACACACACACACACACACACACACACACACACACACACACACACACACACACACACACACACACACACACACACACAAAACATATTTTATGTTACCCAGAGTGTTGTTATTGTGTGAATATATATGGGTCCTGTAACGGGCAAATCCACATTGTAGGATCCGTTACAGATGGAGGCGCTGACGAACCTTGTTTCCGGATACACCCCAGGCTCCCTGCAGCGGAGGCTCAGACCTCCTGTGAGCCACAGGTATTGCGCCACACGCGCTGTAGTCACATCATCTCACGGAAGGTGAGGGATACATATGTTACACAAAAAAAACACAGGTTTTACTAAATAATAAAATTATGAAAACCTGAATCCCCATTTAAACGCAACCACTATGACTGACCACTTGCTACAACCAACAGCCAAGCATCTAAAAAACATTTATATGACATTGAGGGTTTTGTGCCATTGAGCCATTAGAAAATACAATGCCATAAGGATATCTTAAAAATGTTACTGGATCTTCTGGCAACAAAGGGTTACACTTCAATAGAATAAATTTGAATTCTGAAAGATTAGGGGCCCCCTTAGCTTGTTGGAGCACAAATAAATTACTTTGTTTGAGCCATATGTTGGAGGGTCTGAATCTGCAAATCATCTGAACACTAAGATCAGGAGGAACGCAATGAATTAAACACATTGCATTACAGTGTGGGAGGCAAATACAGAACAGATGCTGACTGAAATAGCCAATCTATATGCAGAAAACGCACTGAAATCTCAGATTTTTCTTCTAAACCCTTGAATTGTCTCTAAGAGTGAGCCATTTGTAGAGAAGCATACATTAGAGGTCACATATTTGTAAAAAAAAAAAAAGAAGCTATAAATATATGTAGCCAGGTCCCCCTCGCGCACTCGCCCCCTCCCTTGTCCCCCCCCCCTCGCGCACTCGCCTCCTCCTTCACCGTTGCGAGCGCGCGGTGTTGCTGTGCGGCCGGTTGCTAGGGAAGCGGGTCGGGCGGTTGCCGGGGACGCGAGCGGCGAGCAGGCCGGTTGCCGGGGACGCGATCGGGCCGTCGCTAAGGCCGCGATCGCGTTGCCACCGGCCCGGCGGCTAGCGGAGCAGGGCGCCGCCATGACAGTTAGCTCGCGCATGCGCAGGATGCCAGCTAGCGCGGGATGCCCCTGATAGCTCGCGCATGCGTGAGGATAGACGCCCAGCCCCCAGGGTGCATAGGGGCAGAGACACCTGACGCCAGGGAGCCAATAGGGCTGAGGGAGTTGCCCGGGAAAGGAGAGATACTTTTCGCGGGGTTTTGCAGTGACACAGGCAGTCAGGATCCGGACCAGCTAGGGGTAAGAGGTGGATGCAGGGGTCAGTGACCCTCTGCATTAGGCCAGCAGCCCCCAGGCCCCCAGTTAGGTCCTGAGCCACTTAATAGCTTGTGGAGTATAGGGACAGGCCCTAGATAGGGACACTGACCCATTTATTGGTAGCTTAGTCAGGGACACAGTGCTAAAGCCGTGCGGCCCTGCGAGGTGGGTTCTGGGCTCAGAACACTATCAAAGACCCTGGGACTAAGGTGATATTATCCGCGCTGGAATTCACCCAACGCGGTGTGGAGGACAACGTCGGATCGGGCGGAACTCCGGTGATATCGCGGTACCCGTGGCTGGAGCCCGGGCAGGTAACCTGCAACTCACGTGCACCAACCAGGCCTATCACCAGACATAGTGGCTGCGCAGTCACACATACATATGCAGACATTGGTATATGATTTTGGGAGTGCAAGACATTTGGGTGGGGGTTACTGGACACAGGGTGGGGTCACTCTGCGGGAGGTTAGCGTCCGCCGTGACGCCTAGAGGTGGTAGCGTCCGCCGTGACGCCTAGAGGTGGTAGCGTCCGCCGTGACGCCTAGAGTGGTTAGCGTCCGCCGTGGCGCATGTGTTGAGATGTAATGTGATAAGTTGCTGCATGTAGTAAAGTTAATAGTTATATAGAGCTGTCTGTGTGGTCATTGTGTATTGTCCTGCGAGGAACTACTTCCCCTCTGGTGGGAGCCATCGCAGGTGGAGGCGCTGCATCATTAGTATTGTAATACATTGCCCCAGGTTCCCTTAGCGGATGCTCAGCCTTCTGTGAGCCAACAGGTATTGCACCACGCACCCCTTGGTAACATTGCATGTTCCCTCCACGCACGCGGTATATGCGATTGGGTGGGGTGATATGACCGTTATATTTGGAGGCGCTGCTGAGATTTTAGACCTGGGGTGCCCTATTCAAAACCGAATCACCAAAAATCAGCATCATGGTAATTCCCTCACGTCAAGAGGTCCACGCGTGGGCCACCACCGTCCGTGAACCCCCTAGACATGTGGTTGCAGTAGGGAACGTCCCGGCGTTAGTACCTGAAACTGACATCCGGAACTCACTGAGCAAACTCTTAGGCGCAGATAGAATATGGTACCGTGGCAGGGTGTTCGACTCTACTTATCACTTGAGTGCACTACTATTCACCGTATGCCGGGACATAGGCCCTGAAGCGGCCCCAAATATTCTAATAGCCCCCGAGTGCCCACCAGAAGGATACCCCCTTATATACTCGGACTTGCCAGTAATACGGGAAATGTTCTCGCTCAGAGCCCCTCCTCAAGATCCCGACGAACCGTCCACCAGTACCTGGACGCCACTTACCCCCGTGTCCAGTACCCCAAACCGGGTTGACCGTCCCCAACCCAAAGTCTCCTTTACCCCAAGCGGCCTCCCGGACGCCAGTAGTTGGGCTGACAGTCCTCCCTCTCCACCCGACACCGTACCCCGCGAGGTAAACTCTCGGCCTATCGGAGAGAGAGCAACGAACGAAGGTTCCATAATGGGGGTGACGCTACCCCAATTCGTAGAAGCCCTCACTGTGGCATCCCAGTCTCAAAGTTATAGGAAGCTTAAGGCCTTCTCTGGAGTACTTCCAATACCCCAGGGGGAAGAAGGAATAGACCTGTGGAGGGAGAATGCAGTAAAAGTAGTAGAGGAGTGGTCGTGCACTGACACTGTAAAGCGGCAGCGTATTATGGAATGCCTCAGACCCCCTGCGTCTACTATGTTGACCATCCACAGGGACCAACACCCAGAGTTGACAGCGTTGGAAATGGTGGCGTTCCTGTTGGAGGCGTACGGACTAGCAGAAGACGAAGGAGCGCTCTGGACGAAGTACTTCCGTCTTTATCAGAAGGAAGGAGAGGACCTGTCGGCTTTCATCCACCGCCTACAGCTGGTCCTCGGGGTCCTACTCAATCGTAAGCTGGTCTCCGCATCGGGGATGGATGAAGCTCTCCATAAACAGTATCTGCGGGGATCAAGCCCCACTCACCCCATAGCCAACATGCTCCGCAGCAAGATAATGGACGGGGGCCCCTACAAGTTCACAGAGTTGCTGCGGCAAGTGAAACTACAGGAGGCTCATGTTATGCTACACTCCACCGCTACACCTAAGAGCTCCTCTGCCTCCAAAGGAAAGGGCTCTACGGAAAAGAAGGAAGAGTCTACTGCCTTGTCCAAAGGGTACAAACCACGACCCCCCGACCGACCACCTTCCCCATCCACGAGTCGCCCGGAAAGCCGCCCAGTGGTATGCTATAACTGCGGCAAGAAGGGCCACGTAATCCGTAATTGCCCAGAAAAGGAAGTTCACCCTGAGGAACACCCTTCCGATAGAGGAAAATCAGCCCGATCTATGGTCTGCAGTGTACCAATGGCAGAAGCTGACCTCGAACTCACTCATTCTGGAACTGGAACCCCGGATGCCCCTTCTGACGCCGGCCCCAGTGATGACGCCCCATCCGGTGAAGCTTGCAGTCAAGTGGGCCCTGCGGCCATCGTGCCCGTGGTACTAGAAGGGATATACGCCTCGGCCCTATTGGACACAGGGTCACAAGTAACCATAATATATCGCAGGTTTTATGATCAGCACCTTCAACACTGCCCACTAAGGCCGGCCGAACATATGAAGGTTAGGGGGTTAAGTAATGAAGACTACCCCATCGATGGGATTGTAAAGGTCCAACTGGACATACTCCAACTGAACACCGGCAAGAAGCACCCCATGCAGGTAGCGGCCATGGTATGCCCGGAGCCCCAAGACCATTGCAAGTACCCAATCATCTTGGGAACCAATGCAGACATAGTGCAAGCTATAATCCGAGCCTACTTGAGAGAGACCAACGAGTTGCCGCTGGCCGATTCGCTCCTAGACCCCATCTTACGAGAAGAATGCCACCGGGTGTATGCATTGGAGCGTCATGGGGACCTCTACAATCGTCAACGAGGACTGACGACCATATTACCAGGGGGAGTGCAAAAGATGGCCGTCTGGTGTTGTTATCCCGACCGAGACCAGAACGACCAACTGTTCTCGCTGGAGAGTGAGCCTGAAGAAGAAGAGGTTCAGCGAGGGTATAGAATACTACCCGAAGTGAGGGAATGGACGGCTAAGATCCCTATTCGAACCCACGTATATGTGCAGAATCTCTCCCCCTTTCCGATGGAGTTTGATGTCGACCAGAAGTTGGGATGCATATATCCGGTCAGCCCGGTGGGAGCCACACCTCAGGTGAAGGCGGCGGCCGCGCACGAGCGGATAGTCGATCTGGACTTCAACTTCGGCGAATCGACCCTGTCCACAGAGTGGAAAAAACGGTTGACCACCCAGCTGATGCAACGACGACATGTGTTCTCCACGAGCGAGATGGATGTGGGGTGCAGCCGCAGTGCCCAACATACCATACGGATGAGTGATGCCACCCCGTTCCGGGAACGTTCTCGTCGCCTTGCCCCTCGGGATGTGGACGATGTGAGGAACGCCATCCAAGACATGGAAACCGCTGGGATTGTGACGGAATCACGAGGACCTTATGCGTCGCCCATAGTGGTGGTGCGGAAAAAGAACGGGTCCGTACGACTGTGTATCGACTATCGGACACTGAACAACCGCACGATCCCGGATCAATACAACCTTCCGCGCATTGAAGAGATCCTGAATGCGCTGAATGGGAGTCACTGGTTTAGCGTGCTGGACCTCCGATCAGGGTACTATCAGGTGCCCATGACGGCGGAAGACCAGGAGAAAACGGCTTTCGTCTGCCCCCTGGGATTCTATCAATTCACTCGTATGCCCCAAGGTATATGTGGGGCGCCTGCTACGTTCCAAAGGTTGATGGAAAAGACAATCGGGGACATGATTCCCCGGGAGTGCCTGGTGTACCTGGACGACATCATCGTCTTCGGAAGGACTCTGGAAGAGCACGAAGAGCGGTTGTTTAAGGTGATCGATCGTCTGGGAAACGAAGGGTTGAAATTGTCCCTAGACAAGTGCCGATTTTGCCATACCTCGGTGACCTACGTGGGGCACATCGTGTCCGCCAAAGGGATCGCCACCGACCCTGCCAAGGTAGAGGCCGTGAACTGGCCTCGCCCAGAGAACGTCACAGAGCTGCGATCCTTCCTGGGGTTCTGTGGGTATTATCGCCGCTTCGTGGAAGGGTACTCGAGCAAGGCTAAACCCTTGAACAATCTGTTGAAGATATACCCTTCCGAGACCGGGAAGAAGGCTGTACCAGCCCGCCAACCGTTTGGTGACAAATCGACCTCTGAGTGTGAGCAGGCCTTCCTGAAGCTGAAGAAGTGTCTGACCGAAGCGCCTGTACTTGCTTATGCGGATCCCGAACAGCCTTACGTCCTGCATGTGGATGCTAGTCTAAATGGACTAGGCGCCGTCCTGCACCAGAAGCACCCGGAGGGCCTGCGGCCGGTAGCTTACATCAGCCGAAGCTTGACACCCAGTGAGCAGAGATACCCCGTCCACAAGTTGGAGTTTCTGGCTCTCAAGTGGGCGATCACCGAGAAGCTCCACGATTACTTGTACGGTGTCACCTTCGAGGTAAGGACGGATAACAACCCCCTCACGTACATCAATACGTCGGCCAAACTAGATGCAGCAGGCCACCGATGGCAGGCCGCCCTCAGTAACTACAGCTTCTCCTTGAAGTATAAGCCGGGGCCATTGAATATTGGGGCGGACGCCCTCTCCCGAAGACCAGGACTACTCGCTACCCCCGATGATGAGGAATGGGAAGAACTTCCCGGCCCCGGAGTGCGGGCTATGTGTAACACTGCAGCCATAGTTAATGACCAAGTGGCCTTCTCCGAATTACGAGTGATCGACTCTTTGGGATGCCAGTCGCAGGCTGTCCCCGCCGCCTACTGCGACCCAAAAGGGATGCACCTCACGCACGACAAGGTGTTCCGGTGGAAAGATCTGGTAGACTACCAAATTCGAGATCCGGTCCCTAGCATCATCCGGCACGCCGTTGAAAAAAGGAACCCAGCCCTTCTGAAACGTGCGCCCAATGACTTGGTGGCCTTACTCATGCGAGAATGGGACAAATTTGAAGTGGACAACTGCTTGCTCTATCGGGTGGTGCAATATCATAATCACCCGGATAGGAGACAACTAGTCCTACCCAAGAACTTTCAATACCTGGTGTTGAAGTCCCTACACAATGAACACGGACACCTAGGTGTAGAGAAGACTTTTGGGCTAGTCCGAGACCGGTTCTTCTGGCCCAAGATGAGGGAAGCGGTGGAACAACACTGCCGCCGTTGTTCCCGGTGCATTCAACGCAAGACTTTGCCTAACAGAGCAGCTCCCATGGCCCATCTTAAGAGTTCTGGTCCGATGGACTTGGTGTGTATGGACTTTTTATGTATCGAACCTGATAGCCGAGGCATCGGTAACGTGCTGGTCATCACGGACCATTACACCCGATATGCACAGGCCTTCCCCACAAAAGACCAGAAGACTATCACGGTCGCGAAAGTTCTATGGGAAAAGTTCTTCGTGCATTACGGTCTTCCAAACCGACTTCACTCCGACCAAGAGCGAGATTTTGAGAGTACTCTGATCCGAGAATTACTTAAAATGCTGAACGTCGCCAAGTCCCGGACGACTCCGTACCACCCCGAAGGAGATGCTTTGCCTGAACGATTCAACAGGACCCTGTTGGACATGCTTGGAACTCTGAAGGGAACGCAGAAAGCAGAATGGAGTCGTCACGTAGAAACGTTGGTACACGCGTACAACTGTACTCGCCATGAGTCCACTGGGTTCTCCCCGTACTTCCTCATGTTTGGGCGGGAGGCAAGACTCCCCGTAGATGTGCGTCTTCGAGTCTCAACGGATGGGATACACAATGCTACCCATTTCCAGTATGTGCAAAGGCTAAAGGACAGTTTGCAGCAAGCTTACCAACAGGCTGAGAAGTCTACAGCTAAACTGAATGCTGGCAATAAGAGACGATACGACAATAAAGTCAAATATCGAGAGTTACGTCCTGGGGACGCTGTGTTACTTCGTAATTTGGGAGTCCCCGGAAAACATAAACTGGCAGACCGATGGAGAGATGGCGTATATGAGGTAGAGTCACAGATGCCCGGCCTCCCGGTCTATCGCATCAAAGACACAGACGGCCGGGTAAAGGTGTGGCATCGTAATCACCTTCTCCCTATTCCCCAAGTGGGAGGCGAAGAAGAAGAAATACAGGCCACACCGCTCAACGGTGAGTCCGATCTATCAGAGGTGGGTCAAGAGACTGTAAATAACGAGACCCACTCTGAAACTCCTGAAGACCCTATGGAGGGACCCTCTCAAAGGGACTATTCCACAGAAGGGGCATCTCCCGGAGGAGCTACGGGTAAAGGGCCCCGTAGGCCAACGCCTACTAAGGTGGCACCAACAGGCCAGCCTTTGGATCCACAGAGCCCGTGCTTTGTGCCTAACAGAGACTGTTCAGAGACATTTCTCCCCTCAAGGGACGAGGCTGAGCCTCAGGACTGTACTTATTACTCCCCAGAGGGAGTTGCTGAAGAACAACTCCGTAGGAGCCAAAGGGCCAGGTACCCTCCAACTCGGGTAACCTATGATCAAATGGGGGCACCCCAGTATGAGGCTCAGCAGTGGTCTCGGAGCAAAATCCAATCCGTGATTGTGATGCTCACAGAATTGTGTAACCTTGTTTAAAGTTGATGCAATGTGCTAAGTTGTATTCGTACCAGATGCATTTTTATTATATAACGGTTGTGTATAGTAGTAAGTTATGTGGTCCAAGCGGGGACGTTGGAGTTTCACCAGGGGGAGGATGTAGCCAGGTCCCCCTCGCGCACTCGCCCCCTCCCTTGTCCCCCCCCCCTCGCGCACTCGCCTCCTCCTTCACCGTTGCGAGCGCGCGGTGTTGCTGTGCGGCCGGTTGCTAGGGAAGCGGGTCGGGCGGTTGCCGGGGACGCGAGCGGCGAGCAGGCCGGTTACACACACACACACACACACACACACACACACACACACACACACACACACACACACAAAACATATTTTATGTTACCTAGAGTGTTGTTATTGTGTGAATATATATGGGTCCTGTAACGGGCAAATCCACATTGTAGGACCCGTTACAGATGGAGGCGCTGACGAACCTTGTTTCCGGATACACCCCAGGCTCCCTGCAGCGGAGGCTCAGACCTCCTGTGAGCCACAGGTATTGCGCCACACGCGCTGTAGTCACATCATCTCACGGAAGGTGAGGGATACATGTGTTACACAAAAAAAACACAGGTTTTACTAAATAATAAAATTATGAAAACCTGAATCCCCATTTAAACGCAACCACTATGACTGACCACTTGCTACAACCAACAGCCAAGCATCTAAAAAACATTTATATGACATTGAGGGTTTTGTGCCATTGAGCCATTAGAAAATACAATGCCATAAGGATATCTTAAAAATGTTACTGGATCTTCTGGCAACAAAGGGTTACACTTCAATAGAATAAATTTGAATTCTGAAAGATTAGGGGCCCCCTTAGCTTGTTGGAGCACAAATAAATTACTTTGTTTGAGCCATATGTTGGAGGGTCTGAATCTGCAAATCATCTGAACACTAAGATCAGGAGGAACGCAATGAATTAAACACATTGCATTACAGTGTGGGAGGCAAATACAGAACAGATGCTGACTGAAATAGCCAATCTATATGCAGAAAACGCACTGAAATCTCAGATTTTTCTTCTAAACCCTTGAATTGTCTCTAAGAGTGAGCCATTTGTAGAGAAGCATACATTAGAGGTCACATATTTGTAAAAAAAAAAAAAGAAGCTATAAATATATGTAGCCAGGTCCCCCTCGCGCACTCGCCTCCTCCCTTGTCCCCCCCCCTCGCGCACTCGCCTCCTCCTTCACCGTTGCGAGCGCGCGGTGTTGCTGTGCGGCCGGTTGCTAGGGAAGCGGGTCGGGCGGTTGCCGGGGACGCGAGCGGCGAGCAGGCCGGTTGCCGGGGACGCGATCGGGCCGTCGCTAAGGCCGCGATCGCGTTGCCACCGGCCCGGCGGCTAGCGGAGCAGGGCGCCGCCATGACAGTTAGCTCGCGCATGCGCAGGATGCCAGCTAGCGCGGGATGCCCCTGATAGCTCGCGCATGCGTGAGGATAGACGGCCAGCCCCCAGGGTGCATAGGGGCAGAGACACCTGACGCCAGGGAGCCAATAGGGCTGAGGGAGTTGCCCGGGAAAGGAGAGATACTTTTCGCGGGGTTTTGCAGTGACACAGGCAGTCAGGATCCGGACCAGCTAGGGGTAAGAGGTGGATGCAGGGGTCAGTGACCCTCTGCATTAGGCCAGCAGCCCCCAGGCCCCCAGTTAGGTCCTGAGCCACTTAATAGCTTGTGGAGTATAGGGACAGGCCCTAGATAGGGACACTGACCCATTTATTGGTAGCTTAGTCAGGGACACAGTGCTAAAGCCGTGCGGCCCTGCGAGGTGGGTTCTGGGCTCAGAACACTATCAAAGACCCTGGGACTAAGGTGATATTATCCGCGCTGGAATTCACCCAACGCGGTGTGGAGGACAACGTCGGATCGGGCGGAACTCCGGTGATATCGCGGTACCCGTGGCTGGAGCCCGGGCAGGTAACCTGCAACTCACGTGCACCAACCAGGCCTATCACCAGACATAGTGGCTGCGCAGTCACACATACATATGCAGACATTGGTATATGATTTTGGGAGTGCAAGACATTTGGGTGGGGGTTACTGGACACAGGGTGGGGTCACTCTGCGGGAGGTTAGCGTCCGCCGTGACGCCGAGAGGTGGTAGCGTCCGCCGTGACGCCTAGAGGTGGTAGCGTCCGCCGTGACGCCTAGAGTGGTTAGCGTCCGCCGTGGCGCATGTGTTGAGATGTAATGTGATAAGTTGCTGCATGTAGTAAAGTTAATAGTTATATAGAGCTGTCTGTGTGGTCATTGTGTATTGTCCTGCGAGGAACTACTTCCCCTCTGGTGGGAGCCATCGCAGGTGGAGGCGCTGCATCATTAGTATTGTAATACATTGCCCCAGGTTCCCTTAGCGGATGCTCAGCCTTCTGTGAGCCAACAGGTATTGCACCACGCACCCCTTGGTAACATTGCATGTTCCCTCCACGCACGCGGTATATGCGATTGGGTGGGGTGATATGACCGTTACATATATATGCAGTGGAATTAGATGGTTGCATTTTAAAGGTGCAATACAACGTAGTTGGGCAGAAAAGAACCCTTTGTAAAGAACAACTGTCTAGTTGACTTCCCTAATATATATATACACACACACACACACACACACACACACACACACACACACACACACACACACACCACACACACACACTACACACACACACGGTTTATGTTTTGGGATATTAATTACAGGTTGAATGTCATAGGGGCTTCTGCATGGGGAAGTGTTTGCCAAGAGTTTGCTTGTTTCCCCCCCCCCCCCCACCCATAGCCCACCTACTCCTCAGAGAACCCATAATAAGGGGCGAAGGGAAGAGAGGGAGGCGCTGGCTGTACAAGTACTTGCTGAACACCGGGTTATATGAAGACATGAGTGGTGCAATCCTGGGGCATAAAAACGTGCACCACATTGAGCAAAAGCAAAAATCCAATTGGAAGCAATAGGATTTTCCGCTCTGATGCATCTGGAGCAAGTTTGTTGCCCCAGGGTAGCACCATTTTTTACCTCGATACATAAGGGCCAGTGGCATGAGACAAAGGGAATCAGCGAGAGGAAAATCACACCCTTCCCAAGTCCCAGTTCACCAGATCTAACATACAGCGGCGGGTTTCCAGATCCGCCACCCCATGGCACTTACCTGGTGCCACCTTCGCCGCGCTGCTGCTCTCAGTCTTCTACGAAATCGCACGTCAAATGACGCTGCAGATATCACCAACACGACGTCACATGATATCTTGTTGCCATGGCAACGAGACGTCATGACGCCATTCAACACCGCGATGCCATGTGACATTGCAGCGTCATTTGACGCTGCAGAAAGAAGGCGGAGGCAGCAGGTAAGGGACTTCCCATCAGTCCTGAGAGCGCCGCCTCTGTGTATGGGGGAGGAAACATTTTGCCACCCCAACATTTTGTTGCTGTAGGCCTGGGCCTATCGTGAAATCCACCACTTCCAATATAGTAAACTATATAAAAGTAAAAAAAAAAAATTAAAACACTCAAGATGTT
>NC_134485.1:73028513-73031281 GCF_040206685.1 Ascaphus truei | reverse complement strand
CGATGGGGGGCATGGCGACGTGTCACCAGGCTGGTTCGCCCTCATTGACTGAACTCACTTGAAACTGACGTCGCGCTGCAAAAAAATTTCATTTGTCTCCTCTGTTATCTGTCGCTCCGTAGCGCTTGGTCGCACGCACTATGTGCACCTTCATTGGTCTACATTAATTTGTTCCGGCACCGCCACCACTAGAATCACGGCCTTAGCATGTCACTGGCATCAGTTCACACCGTGGGATTGCCACTGTAACAAAGCGTTGATAGAAGCACTACCAATGACACCGTTTGCTTCCCACCTATAATGGGGGAAAAAGGGGGGCTGCAACTTTAATCTATAAAGATTTACTCTGTGTTGCTCTAGCGCACACACACTATAACTTTGACCTAGCCATATGTAGCACAAGGCATACCATATCTGCAAGTATAGTAAAAGGTGGTTGATTGAGGGATAGTGAGACCACTAATTAAGAAAACTTTGAGAGATATAGATATCTATAGACCCCTCCCCAAATACATACACATACACACTAAGCCCCCTCCCCAAATACACACACACACACTATTGATCTCGATTTAGGGTGGCTTTTTGGGCTTCGGCTACGGTGAAGTGGAGCGGTTTGAGATCTTGAGCCACCTGGTTCGACCACATTTTCTTTGGAGCATTTCAGTGCACTTTCCAGCCTATGGGCCGTGTGGTGTTGAGGCACTGATATGGTAATCTGGTGATGTCCATACGGCACATGTGGCCAAACCGCCCAAGTCTTTGTCGCTTAATGTACTGGTCGATTGTGGATTGGTTTTGACAGGCTAACCGTACATCTTAATTTTTCCATCGGTATCGTAGCGTAATATGGAGTATGCTACTTGGACATCTTAGTTGGAATCATTCGAGTAGGGTCATATCGCTTTTGAGTAGTGTCCATGTTTCTGAGCCACAGTAAAATGGTGTATATGGAGGCGTTAAAAACTCACATTTAGGTTACATTTGTCACGTCCTGTTGGTTCCACAAGCATTTCTTTAAGGAGGCGAACGCTGCAGTGGCGCTACCGATGCAGCTTTTGATGTCGTTAGTAGCTGCTATGCTTTGGCTATCAATAATAGACCCTAGGTATTTGAAGGAGTCCACTCGCTTGATTGGGTTGCCGTCCAGTTGAAGTTGAATCTGTTGGGTACCGGTAAATATGTATTTTGTGTTTTCCGTATTCATGGATAATCAGAGCTTCTTTGCATTGGCTCGAATGTCATTCAAAGTTTCTTGTTCCTCTTGGGCTGTATCCGCTAAGAACACGATATCATCGGCGTATACAAAAACATTATCCACTTTTAAGACCCACCTTAAGACACACTTGCTTAAAGAAGCATATGAGTAGCACAGTGGCCAATACTATACACGATACATAAAGCTTGGCCCCCTGCAGACGCACTTACCAGAATGCCCTCCTACGGTCTCTGTACGTTCATCCTACCTACTAATTAGATTGTAAGCTCTTCGGAGCAGGGACCCCTCTTCCGAAATGTTATTTATAATGTCTGAGTACTTATTCCCATGATCTGTTATTTGTATTATTTGTCACGTGTATTACTACTATGAAGCGCTATGTACATTAATGGCGCTATATAACTAAAAAGACACACACACACACACACACAATAAGCCCCCCTGCATAAATACACAGACTTGCCTGCAAAGAGAGAACTGCAGGGTTGCTGGCAGGGAGGTCGGGCCCCTTGCCTGGCCCAGGACAGCAGTCACAGCTGTCCCACCTTGTCGGCGGCTCTGCATACTCGCATACAATATACCATCAAAGTGCATGGCACCTCACCAAGGCCCACATTCACAAAAGGGTGCTGAGGGGTACATAAATGGGAGTAAAAGGTGAACTAAAGCTTAGCACCCTTCTGTGGATCTGGGCCCAAGTTCTTGTTTTTCAAAGTGAAATTAACATATAGATACTCTAAAAAGAATATTGGGATGGTTCTGTTATACATTGTGGGCTAAAGATCATAATCATAAGGTTACAGTGGGTAAAAAAAAAACAACAAAAAGAAAAATCATTTGTTTTGTCTCACACAGATTATTTAAACTATTACTCACTCTAAAACATGGCACATTATTAAAACGACAAATATGTGGACCTAGGCATGCATGATCCTAAAATATTACCATCCTCGTTACCCCCACTGCCTCCCCGCTGCTTTCGTGTCCTCCAACAACCTGGCCCTTACCCAGTCCCCACGTTGTCATCCCTACTGCCTCCCCTTGTCCATCCTCCCTCCTGGGTCACCCCTACTTCCCTCTTTTTCTCCTCCCACTTGTACTCTGACTGGTTATACATTCTGTGTCGGTGTACACACTGATCCGACTATACTATACATGGAAAATAACTAGATTGTATTGGTACAATGAACAAATAACACGTTAATTCACTTGAATTTCCACATGCTATTTGAACTAAGGTGACCAGACATCCCGGTTTAGCTGGGACAGTCCCGTTTTTTAGTGAGCTGTCCCGGTGCCCCAAAAATTATGAAAATCTCCCAGTTTAGCTGGGACAGTCCCCGTTATTAGTGAGGTGTCGTACCGGTTTGGGTGTGTAGGAGGAGAGCGGAGGCTGGAGGAGATCAGAGGAGGATGCCGGCGGCAGAGCGCGGAGCCGATCAGGTAAGAACAGCTGTAGCCGGTAGGAGGGAGGAGAGCAGGGTTTTGTTGGCTGCTACAGCTTCTGGGCAATAGGTGGCGCTGCAGGGCACTCCTGCTTTGAGCTGCT